>NW_017307625.1:168567-197434 GCF_000935625.1 Nanorana parkeri
AAAAAAAAAAAAAAAGGGGGGGAGAGGGAAGAGGGGGGGGGGCAGAGGGAAAGATAGAAAGAAGGAGAAAAGCCGAAGAAGAAGGAAAGATAAGAGGTAAACATTGGGACAATAAAGACAGATATAAAGCTTTTTTTTTTTAATATTCAATTTTTATTGATTTTTTGTTTCCACAAAAAAAAGAAAAAAAAAGACACTAATAAAGACAATACATTTAACTCAGCCACACTCTCCTCTTGTCCAACAACTGCCCTGTGGCCTTAACTCATATGGCAATAGAAAAAACCCTGACCTCGAGCCCTCCCAAGAACTCTATATGAGATCCTAGCGGGAGATCGCTTCCAAATATAGCGACCGACAACCGACTTCAGAGTGCGTAAAAAATAGGTGGGTAAATCAATAGGAACCGTTTGAAGTATATATAATATCCGTGGTAAAATAGTCATTTTAATAACGTTAACCCGCCCCGTAAGGGAAATGTATGGTCGTTGGTTAAGCCATATGTTTAAATCTTTCCTAATGTTGTTTAATAAGGTCATATAGTTAGTTGTAAATAACTCTGCGGTCCTAGGAGTGAGGAATATGCCTAAGTATTGCATTTTATAACTCCGCCAACTAAAGGGCAAAGTTGCCTTCAGGGCAGCTCTACGCCTTTTCAGGGTTTCCCATGTTAAGTCTGGGTATATTTGAATAGGGGCACCTTCACATTCTATTAATGGATGCTCCCGCAGTTTCCGCAGAATGGTCTCTTTATCCATATAGTAATGTAGCCTACATATCACATCCCGTGATGCCTCGGATGACAGACCACACGGGCGGGGGGCACGGTGGATGCGATCAAACATCAGTGGTAAGGCAGGTACTTGGTCAAGTATGATATTAAATATATTCCGTATTTTCTCTGCCAAGTCTGAATCTACAATGCTCTCAGGTATACCCCGAATTTGCAGGTTATTCCTACGTCCCCTATTCTCCTGATCCTCAACTCGGTAGGAGATAGAGCGCTGTGTGTGGTTCAGCTGGCATACCTGAGCTTGAAGAGTCCTTATCGCCGCTGCCTGGGAGTCTAACCGAGCCTCTCCGTCCTCCACCCGATGCAGTATATGGGTCATATCCCCCTTTAGCGCCACTATCTCTGTCTTCAGAGACGTCTCGAGCCGTGAGAGCATCTCCGCCAGCTCGTCTTTCGTGGGGAGAGCCCTCATCAGCTCGTCCACTGCTGATGACGTCGCTTGTTCCAGCTCGTCTCTCATTCCAGTTCCCCGAGCCGACAGATCTGCGCTCCTCTCATGCATTGTCAGCCTGGGCGACAGGCTCATGCGGGCGACCACTCCCCCTGACTTCCCCGAGGCCTCGGGCGCCAGGAAGCGCTGCATCGGACTCCCCGCTGAGATCTTCGAGCCCCCCTGCTTCCCCGTCTTCCTGCGGTTCATGCCGAGGCGTTAGGCAGGTGAGTAATTGGGTGATCGAGGTATGTCGAAGCGCATTGAGTGCGGGCGGGTAGCACGGAGCTCAATCTAGACGCGACCGGCCGCCATCATGGCCAGGACACGCCCCCATCAATATAAAGCTTTTTTTATCAAGTTCAGAAATTGATAAAACATATGCTGCTTTCTAAGTATATCATAACAGGAATAAGAACTGGAGTTAAGTTGTTAGGGTATAGAAAGTATTATACATACAGTATATCAACTGTAAATAGTGATGTCTACAGACCACAGGTATGAGCACCTCAGAAGTGGAGTGAGTTTTGTGCTGAACAAGTTTGTTAGGGAGGGAAGTTAGAAATAAAGTAATAACCTAATAAGGACATTAGAAGTGGAAGGTGGGAAACAAAAAAACAACAACATACTGTATATTAGTAGAGAAAACATTCTACGAGAGATGGCACTGGATTGAGGACAAGTATTGCAATGAAAGCTACAATAGTAATTGTATTACTTATTTTAGTATTACTTATTTTAGTATTACTTATAAATAGTATTATTTATTTTTAATACTACTGGGCAATGGCTATTAATTGTTTTAGTTGGGTTTTTGCTTTACAACTCCAAAATAAACAAGCTTCCCCAGCATTAGTTGGGGTTTTCCAATGAGGTGTACCCCATCATAGGATGTGAAAGATCCCTAAGAATTATTTTCAACTGTTTACTAATAAATCTGTAAATGAGAGGGGTTTGGTATTATTATTGTTTTTTATGTAGGGTCACCTTTTGATGCATCTGCCCAATGTCAGTTTAGAATAGGCTGGTATCAACATAGCAGTTGTACCTTTTTTACGAGCACACATTAGTTTTGGATAGAATAGGGAAGGATTAGCACCCACTCCAGATTTTAGTGCTGTCCTTGTCCCTGTTGGGGAGATTCATCTCTATTTATTTATTTTTCTATTTATTATTGGTATTTATATAGCGCTAACAATTTTTATGTAGGGATGGGCCGAGTGTTCGATTCGAATGGAATGTTCGCAGTTTGTTCGACTGCGGACATTCCATAATACAAAATGCCCACTGAAGCTATGATTTGTTAAAGTCTTGCACTTGACCACAGGTTAGGTGCAAGACTTTGCCCAATCAGGGTTCAGCGGAGGAAGGCCCTGAAGGATAAAGTTCTCCATCAGGTCCCCCATGCTGATTGACAGCAGGCGGGTGCAATAGCCAGCTTGCTATTGGCTATTGCATTTTACAATATCCAATAGCAGGCTGGGTATGGCTCAAAGCATGCAGATGAAGAGGGGGCGGGCCAGAGGAGAAGCGGCCGGACCGGGGGAGTGAAGGAGCCGATGGACCGGAGGAAGAGGAGCCGACGGACCGGAAGAAGACGAGGTGCCGCGGCCAGACTGGGGAACGAAGAAGCCGACGGACCAGGGGAAGACAGCAGCAGAGGTACAGGGGCAGCTAGGAATGCAGCGGTCTGTGTCCCCGCTACCTCTGCCAACACAGGCAGGGAGAACAGCGGGGATTTTAAGGGACACAGCCGCTGCAGCCACATGTACCTGCAGCTGTATGGGGGTCAAACATTCAAGCCCCATACACTTGCATTGAGTTCGAGTTCATACTCGAACATTTCAGCGGTTCAAATGTTCGAATACGAACCGAACACGGGGGTGTTCGGCTCATCCCTATATTCAAGCAGCGCTTTACACCGTGCACATTCAGATCTAGTCCTGGAGACACAGTAAGTGGGATTGAAAGTGAGGGAAACCCCAAAAATTTTAGTTGAACAGAAATACATTTAAAGGGATCTATTGGGAATATCTGTTGCAGTGACAACTGTCTAATAAGAGGGGATTTCCCTAACTTTGGAGAGATGTCCTCTTATATATAAAAAAAAGTGTGGGCGTTCTATATACTATGGTTTTATTGCACTGCCTTGCAGTATTACTTCAGAAATGTTAAGTTGAACTTTACAGGGTTAAAAGTAGTTTACCCTCATAAGTATGTTGTTCCTGTGGCACATTTTAGCTTGCTAAGACTCCTTTCTGTTCAATATAACTGGTAAATAAGCTCTGATCATCTAAGTACTACCACAAACAGCTATAAAATACATAATATAAACTTAAAACTTTTCCAACTTTGAAATCAGTGGAAAGACTGACTGTCTCAGCCAGTTACATTAAAAGAAAATAAATATCAACTCCATTTCCATTTTCAAGCTTTTCAAATAAGGTAAACACAGTTTACTTCAACCATTACACATGTCCAACAACAACAGTTCCCCTTTGCAAACCTATGCAGCTGAATAAACAGAGACAGCTATGTGTGTTGACACCCACACATTCAGCATTTGGGAACTTCTGAATTTAGGATGAGTTTTGATATATATCAAGGAATACAAATAATGGTATCACAAACTGCACTGACTGAAGGAATGTTGCTGGCATGAATGTGATTGCATAAGGAAAACTTTAAAACCAATAGATCATTCAACATAAGAAATGTTTATCAGCATTAAATATTTAGTAAAATGTTGTAATGTTTGATGATATTTTTTATAAACCATAGAAACCAACTACATATATGATTTCATCTATAATTTGTGTTATAAAAATTAAAAAAGTGGAATATGGCTAGATACCAAAAGGTTCTATTGCATGACAAAGTGAAAAGAGCAACAAAGTATAGTTAATATTAACACTGCTCCCCTATTGGTCAGCTAAGCTAATCCTTTCTTTGATTTTCCCCTCAGAGGGACATCTATTGCATTGTCAACCTAACATCATACCATTATACAGTCCCTTGGCTCTCAAACCCTGTTTAATGTAATTTGAGATAAATTGTGAACTTCAAACCCCATCCAGGCTTCCGCATTTCAACATCTGGCTGACATGATACTGAATACATTTTTAAATTTTTGTAAAACACTTGCCATGCACATACAAGTCTTACTGTGTATCTAAATGCAGTCAAATATGGACAAACTGGACTTCTCAAGTTTGTTTGTTTTGGCTGCCAGTGGCTTGATCTGCAATATGGGGATTGTGGGGGTGTATTTAAGGTAATTTAAATTATTTCATTAGGTGTTCTTTGAATTTTTCCTTCTGTGTATTTGAGCATCATATGTGTATTGTCACTTATTTCAGTATCTGTTTTAATTACTGTGAAAAATGTAAAATTATGAGGCTAGTAGGGGCCCATCCAGAATAGTTAAAATTAGCTTTTCTAACCCTTAAAAGCCATTCAGAGCTGAAACCACCATTAAAAATCACCCTATTTTCACCATTTGTGGAGCATGAAAACGTGCTTATCTCTAGGGATAACTATAAAGGTATTTTTTTTAGTATCTCACACACTGTAGTATCAGATCATTTATCCATTGGGTCTGTGCAGCATTTATAACATTACTGTATGTGTGCAAGAAGTTACTTTATTAATACATGTCCCCTATTATCCTTCCTATTGTAAAATAAGAATAATAAAATAAAATGAGTTGTATTCAATGCATAGTGGTTTAAACTTGCATAAATGTACAGTATTTATTAGATTTATGGAATTATTTGGCAATGCTCCACTGGTTTCCATAATCAGTATTTCAAAATCAAAACCTTTAGGTTAAAAAGGTGTTTTTGGCTCAGAATCAACAACCCTCAACTTGTATTCTAGTTAGAGTTTTCATTTGACCTATTTGAACTCATAAGCAAGCTCCATAATTCAGAATTTTACATTAAAAATAAAATACTGCACAAGACAGAAGCTATAGAAAATATGGCTTATTCACTAAGTGGAAAGCGGTTTGCCAAAAACATAGGTGAGCCATTTAAAATACTGCCGCCACAGTCTTTATAAGATCTGCCAAGATACACAGCCAGTTATGGTCAGGCTACGCAACTACTGCATGAACTGTTATGACAATCAAAAACATTTTATGCAGTCAGCCATTTCATAAATGACAGCCAAGCCTATAATTAATTATAGGTAACACTCCAGGTACATTGCTCAAGAAATGGTCCAAGACAAATATTACATTGTCTAAGAATTTTCTTTACAGTTCCTTTATTGATATGTCACAAATCAGAGTTACTATAGTATTAACCTGGTTCTCTGTCTTTGTAAAACTTTGCCCCTGACTGTGTTTCCTTCACCACGCTGGTCCCTGCCAGATGTGACACAGTGAGTCATATAGCTCTGCTATTCCATTACAGCAGCTTAATAAGCAGTGACCAATAACTGTTGCTCGCAAAAAGGAAATAAGAAAGATGACTGCTTTCTCCATAGAGAGCCATGGAAAAATGTCATAACATATTTCAGACACCAGTAAGCATTCATTCTAGCTAGCATCGTTCTTGCATCTATTAACAGTAACTTGAACATGCGTGTTTTAATAACTTAACTATATGTCTTTCAATAAGGGGTTGAACTTCTGCTTCATCCAGGCTGCACCATACATTTACTTTGGTTACTTGGTTTATATTGAACACTTACGGTCCTTATTTGTCAAAATGATCATTCATTTCAAAGTGATTCACCAGCATTTGCCAACATCCAGTTTTAAATCCCCCCTCAACCCCTTCACTCCTTCTCCCCCTTCCTTAAAACCCCTACATATGGGTATGTCCTACAGTCCTTTGTCCTACAGTCTTTTGGATGGTCAAGTGACCATCAGATCATGGATCCCTCCTCTTCTCTTCTGGCAATGGAGGTTGACCGTCCTTACTCCTGCACAGAACAGTGCTCATGTAATAATTGCTACTCTGTGCAGCAGTACTGCTAACCCACGCAGCATAATGATGCACCCCCATAGGATGTGTCCATGACAGCTTGGTCTTACAGGCAGTGGGCTGATTGATGTTTAGTTTCATTTAACCTGAAAAAAGGCCATTGCTGGACCTTGCATCTGTGAGCCTATGCTTTTTTATATTAACTAATGCTGGGCAGTGGATTTTTTATATTTATCAAAAAGGTAGAGTTGGTCTTTCAAAAATTATTCAATCAAATATGTTACTATATTTACATTTTTCTAAATCTATAAGGTTGTGCATGTTACACAATTGGCTTTATAACTATGATCACTCTAGGTAAATTCAAGTTTTTTCCAGTGATTCCCTAGGGAGACATGCACCCATTGTATACGTCTGTTCTCACTGCACATTCACCTGAATTCATTGATTTATGTGCAACATTCTCAAATATTTTTATAAATCCAGAAACATTTTTAACTGAATGTAGGGGAATCAAGAATGGTAATGGTGCATGGATAGGTCTATAACCTATATGTCTATAAATCTTTTTACTCTTTTCAGTCTATGTAGACATACCGTACAGGCAATGGCGGAACTACCGCCGGTGCAGTCGGTGCTCCCGCACTGGGGCCTCAGCCTGGGGGGGCCCAGCACAGTCCCTGTGCGTAGATGGTGGGACTTGCCCGCCGGATCGGTATCCAGCGGCCGGTGGGCCCCCTGTCTCTGCGCCGGGAGTGTCGGATCATCCGTTCATCTGACACTCCCGGCGCAGAGACAGGGGGCCCACCGGCCGCTGGATACCGATCCGGCGGGCAAGTCCCACCATCTATGCACAGGGACTGTGCTGGTCCCCCCCAGGCCGAGGCCGGTGTGAGGCCTCGTGCTTCCGGGGGCCTCGCGCCCGCCAGACTCGCCTGCGGTCGCCACCACAATGATCTAGCAAGTGAGGGAAGCGGGGACATAGGATATCCCTGCCCCCTCACCATTCTACAGACAGTCCTGCCGCGCCAGGATCATAGTTACATAGTTACATAGTATTTGAGGTTGAATAAAGACATTAGTCCATCAAGTCCAACCTATTAGGATCTCATTCTAGGAGTACCCGTACCCCTGTATATTACGGTCCCTTAGGTAAACAGGGTATATGAGTGTGTGCATGCATGAGTAAATGACTTTGCATTTTTGTATGTATGTACATATGAGTGTATGTATGTATGTATGTATGTATGTATGTATGTATGTATGTGTGCACATATGAGTGTATGTATACGTGCATATGTAAGATGGGGCCTCATGTTTAAGTTTTGCCTTGGGCCTCAGAAAGTCTAGAGCCGCCTCTGGCAGTGAGGACCCAGCAAACAGAACACACGCAGGAAACAGCTGAAGACAGAAGAGGTAAGGGTAAATAATTCATTAAAATAATTATTATTTGTAGCCTAATGTTGTATAAAGTACTGTTGCAGCAATGCACAATGGCGCCCTCTATGGAGGACTACAAATCTCAGCAGTACTTTATACAGAAATGCCATTGTTATATAAAGTATTGCTGGGATGTGTAGTCCTCTATAGCCTGTGCCATTCTGCATTGCTGTAAATATTAGAGATGCACCGATATATCGGCCGCCAAAACATATCGGCCGAAAAATTGCACTTTTGGCTAAATGCCGAAAATGCAATTTTTCTGCCGATACAGCAGCGCATCCCTGCTTTCTTTATATTGGTATTCATATACAATACATATTGGTATTCATCAGAGTCCTTCTATGCAAGCAGACAGTGACATGCAGATGACAGTGTATCTTCTCAGAAAGACATTAGATGACAGTCTCTCCATATCAGGCGACACTGCCAATTTAATTTTATCAGATTCAAACCAGAAAGAACCAGAGGTTGGAAAACTCTGTCTGATTGTCCTTGATTTCCCTTAATAAGCTGGAAGCTGTCTGTAGCACACCCAACCCAACTTCATAGACTTTGTTCAATGCAACCATTTGAGTTTAAGCAAATGCCAGAAAGATCAGATACATGCATATTCCAGTGCCCTCTGATGTCTATGGTCGCTTTGCAAATGAGCACTCATCTATATCCTACAACGGCAGAAGAAAGGAAAGGGATGAGTGATGGTAGACATGCTGATAAACTTTTGATCTCCCCAATTTGTAAATGTGAACTAGAGGCAAAATATATTATTGAACTTTTGATTTCCTTCATCATATAAACTGCCCATTTATGAGAGATACTCAAATCAGTGAGTAAAAATCACATCTTATATGGCAAGCATTACATCCTTAGTATGCAATCCCCAGAGAAATCTTGAGCAATATCGGCAATATGGCAATTTCATGTCATGTAAAATATATAAAAACTGAGGTGGCTTGTTAGTCTTCAGAGTAAAAGAACATTTAATAAGTGCATTGTTTACAGAAAAAAAATATCTTATAAAATTAGTGTCTTCAAAAATTAGTGCGGCACAAAATTCGTTTTTATGTTCCTGTATAAAGCATAATTAATTTCCCGCTTGAGGAAAATCATAATGATAATGAAAGTATATTGTAACATTTTAAAGACAAATCCCTGAAGTGTGTCTTTACAGAGAAAAATAACATTGTTCTAACAAAAAAAAAACAAAAAAACACATTCTCCTGAGGAAGCCTGAAATTTAGTTACTTAGTGAAAGATAAAAAAATTAACATTTAGTGTCACTAAAATGGAGAAAAAGTGCTGGTATTTAATGGAAATGAAAAGTGACTCAATCTCAGCTACATTATAAAATAAACGTTTAGAAAGTAGTACTGGTTCCCTGCAAATGTGCATACAATTGACACTCTGTAGTGGCAGAATGGTCCTCTCTCAGGGATTCTATTTAGCAAGGATGTAGGTCCATGTTTCAGTCATGTTTGTATAATGATTAGCAATTATTCAGCACACAAACTGTTTATTTTTTACATAATAAGCTTCTTCACCTACCCCATTACATCTGCCCATGGAAATAAACTCAGCTAGTGCTTCACTATCACACCATAGAATTAGAAAAACAAAATTATAGGATTCCTAGTAAAACATAACATCTACTTATTCTGGTATTTAGGATATTGTAAGGACATCCATCATTACCTATGATTACCGATGGCTTGACATTATTAAAAAAAATTAAACATATGGACAACTTATGTGATGTCTCATTGGTCATGTTTGCAGCAGAGTCTTCCCTTGCAACAACTTTTCTGATAAGAGTGCACCTGTGCCTTAATAATAACCATTAAAATATATGTTAAACCCAATCAGTAAAATTTCATATAAGCTTTAACATGTTACTGTAATTTCAAAAGTAGTTTTCAATCTTTTTAAATATCCATCTTTTTGGGTAGAAGAGCACAGTTAAACAGGGATCATTACAGAATCCTTGGTAGGAGAGACACCAGACTTGCTCCTGAGGTTCAGTCTATTGCAGGCACCTTCAGCAGCCATCATCTTCTCCATGATTAGCAGAGGCCTCCTTCCAGGCTTGAGACTTGAGGCCTAGCAAAACATTCCCTGCACTTGAGTATTCACACCTGCAGGCCTAGTCTGGGGGCAGGCTGCACAGCACCCTAACCAGGACTAACCCATGGCTGGAACAAGGCTGGACAGCACCCCAACCAAGACTAACCCTTGTCAATTTCTCTGATATATATGCCCTGTCCCAGTATGCGCCACTGGCTACGAGAGCCCCAATGATTGGCTGATGGACTGCACACACACACTCACATTGTCCCACATTGGCTGTCTCACACTGCAGCAGAGTCACACTCGACTCAGGCAAGTGCAATCAATGCTAGAACACCTGGAATTAACCAGATAAATGCCAACTATAATTCAGCCAGACTGACTACAGGTCTGGCAATCACTACATTTCTAGTAGTAGGGGCTACAAATACATTAGCCATTTTTTTTTTAATGAAAGTAAATACTTGAATTTGGCTTGGTATCAGATTCTTTAAAGTCTAGTAAACAGTAGAGTTTAGAGAGTGTAATCCAATCAAGCACCAATCAAGAAGCCAATAGGGTTCACTGCAGTGCCAGCAGTACGCTGAAAGGTGGAGAGGGCAGATTATGTGATGAGCTCTTTAGTGTGTTACTTTTCATTTCACTGTCCAGCCACAGGGTTGGGGAGAAAGAAAAACTGCAATAGAGAAAAATCAGGCCCCCTCCTCTGCCAGGCAGGACTGTGTTGTTTTGCATAGCTGTTTAAATGTGTGTAATCATGGTGCATCACATAAACCATCATGCTTCCTTTTTATGCCCAAACATAGAGGAAAAGGATGAATGAAGCGCACATGCAATTAGGAGTTAGTTTCGTTTCTGGAAATATAAGAGAACAATTAGTACTGGTATATCAGTTCTTGGTAATTCACTGCATTTCTAGGGTTTAAAGAAAATTGCACAATACTTCATAGTCTCCCTTGAAATTCATACACTACAAGCCTCCAGAGGATTTCAACTATGTTCTTTCTCATTGCAGACACAAATATACTTTATATAAATGGTATCATCAACATTTGTATTGTATGACAAGCTGTGTTTGGTCACCTTTAGGAAACCCATGTTAAAGTTGCATTGTTGCGGGGCGTGGCTGGCGCTCGAGCAAGATGGCAGCGGTTCCCTGAAGCTCCGAGCAGCAGCCGTCCACGAGGCACGGAATAATTAGCTTTGGGGCCAGTATCTTCCTGTGAGCTCTCTCTCCTCATACACAACGGCAGAAGAGATGGGGAGGAATCGGCGGGGACCCGCCCGCCCGAAGAAACTCACGGATTTCTTCTTCACCCCGGATCAGCGGCGGATCCAAGATGGCGCCGGGATCTCGCCCCGCTCGTCGGCCGGGGGGTCGAGCGGGGGCTCGAGGGGATCCACAGCTAGCGTTTTGCCCACGGAGAGAACTAGGGGGAGGCATCCTGCTCCCTCCAGCCAAGCTGCTTCTCCTACGGTGCGCAGCCCTGTGAAATCTAAGCCGCGGATGACATCCTCCTCTGAGGCCCAGCACGAGGTGAGCCCTGCCCCTTCACAAGATGACACCAGGGAGCTTGTCATGCCCATTGATGCTTTCCCTACTCTGGATCAGCCTGTATCAGACTCAACCCTAAAGGATATGCTTATGTCCCTGAGAGGCTCGTTGCATACTGATATGCAAGCCATGATGAGGAAATTTGATGCTGATCTGTCTCAAGTGGGTGACAGGGTGTCTCATGTTGAAACCAAGATGGGGGAATTTGCCTCCACATTTAATGATCTGGTCGACTCGCACAATGCGAAAGAGGACGACCTGAATTGGCTCAAAGCGAAGGTGGCGGACTTGGAAGATCGCTCCCACAGGAATAACCTCAAAATAAGAGGGGTCCCTGAATCAGTGAGCAATGCTGATCTGCACCGTTATGCACAGAATATGCTTGAGGACATTCTCCCTGATGTCCCTTCTTCAGAACGTATTGTGGATCGCATCCATAGGCTGCCAAAACCTCCGCACCTGCCGGATAAGACCCCCAGGGATGTCATATTGAGAATTCATTTTTTCCATGTTAAGGAGAAACTGATGCTGTCAGCGCGGTCAACCTCCAACTTGCCTTCCCAATACACCCAACTGCAGTTCTATGCTGATCTCTCCCAACACACCTTGGGTATGCGCCGACGCCTTGTGCCCATCACGAAGGCTCTCCGCTCCCATAAGATCATCTACAGATGGGGATTCCCTACGAAGCTGATCATCACCAGGGATGGCGAATCCTACTCTATCACGACCCTGGAGCAGGGTCTCTCCTTACTTCAAGATTGGAACATCACGCCGGACATCACGGGTGTCTCCAAGACCTCTGAGAGAGCATCTTCCATACCAGACGAATGGCATACAGTAACCCGCAAGAAGAGGGGGCAACCGACCACCTGATATGGCTCTGGCCCCATCATATGCTGAAGCATTTTCCTTTTTTTTTTCTTTACACCTCAGTGCCTCAAGGACCCTGTGTCCGCTTCTTTTGTTTACCCCCAATGATATGCTCAGTTTCTATTTTTTGTTCTCTTTTTTCTCATCTGTGCAGCCAATCCGATATGTGGCCTGACTACTCTCCTGGACGTCACATACAGATATGCATGGACCTGCGGATGCCTAGTAACCTGAGATGGAGTCTCACCTCTCCTTCCACCGTTATACCTACTTACGTGGTCAGTGAGTACAACTCTACACCCTTTGCACCATCCCATCCTCCTCCACCATGGCTGTAAAAGTTGTGTCCTTTAATGTTAAGGGCTTGAATCACCCTGCTAAAAGACACAGCCTTTGGCGGGAGGCTACCAACCTGGGAGCGGACATTCTCTGCCTCCAAGAAACTCATTTTCAAGTATCCAAGGCTCCTGCGTTCACTCACAAGAACTTCCCTCATATTTTTGCGGCTCACTCCCCAACTAAATCTAGAGGGGTGTAGGTGGCTGTGAAGGACTCCTCTCAATTCACCGCTATACTACAGATCTTAGATCCCGCGGGGAGATATGTTATTTTGATTTGTTCCATAGCGCAGACGGTTTATACAATTGCTAACATTTATGCTCCCAATTCCCGTCAACTTAGGTTTCTCCGCAAAATATTTAGGACTCTCTCTCGGGTTCGTCAGGGCAATGTCATCATATGTGGTGACTTCAATGTTACCCCAGATTCCACTGTTGACTCCACGAATCCGCATAGACACACTTCGAACTCCTTTAGTAATCTCCTACACCAGGAGGGCTTTTATGATGTGTGGCGTTGCCTGCACGCATCCGAGAGAGACTACACTTGTTATTCTCCGCCCCACAATTCATACTCCCGGATTGATTTGTTTTTAGTGGACAGAGGCCTTCTCCAGAGAGTATCAGCCTCCGATATTAACCAGATATCCTGGTCTGACCATGCCCCTGTATCCCTGGTGATGTCTGAGGGCAATACCAGGAACTCGTACGTGTGGCGCAATAATGTTCAGTTGCTCCACTCCCCTCAGACAGCTAAGCCCATTGGAGAACGCCTGTCCGAATATTTTTGCTTAAATGTGTACTCTGTGGAGGATCCTTTCTGTGTGTGGAATGCCCACAAAGCCTATATTAGAGGCCTGTTGATGAAGCTTGGTGCTATGCGCAAGAGGCAGAGGTCGCGGCAACTCAGCCAGTTACTCTTACAGTTGGGGCAGGTAGAAGAGGCCAATAAACAGAGCCCCACCGCGCAACAAGCCACCCACTTACATAAACTGAGGGAAGATCTCTGAATCCTCCTACTAGATCAATTTGATAAAGCTACTGGCCATATGAAAGCGTCTTTCTACTCGCAGGGCAGCAGGCCTGGCAAGCTGCTCGCCTGACGGGTAAAAGTACAACAAACAAAGACACGAATCCCATTCTTAATACATCCTACTGGTGGCCATAAATTGAAACATCCCCAACATATAGCTGATTCGTTTAGTGGGAATTACAGCAAACTATACAACCTTAGAGACGACACCTCTATCCCACATCCTAGCGCAACGGATATAGATGGGTTTCTCCAGCATCTTAATTTCCCCTCTTTGACATCCTCCCAACGATTAACACTTAATGCCCCCTTCACAGCCAAGGAGATCCTCCATGCCATTCAATCCCTGCCATTGAACAAATCCCCAGGACCAGACGGTTTTTCTGGGGAATACTATAAACAATTTGACACCATCCTTAGCCCACATTTACTGTGGGTGTTTGAGCGGGCCTCGACCTCTGCCTCTTTTCCGCAGGAAATGTTACAAGCCCTGATAGTCACTCTGCCAAAACCGGGTAAGGAGGCAAATGTATCACAAAACTTTCACCCTATATCTCTCCTTAATGTGGACGTTAAGCTGTACACAAAAATCCTGGCTTTTCGAATAATGGCAGTACTCCCATCTTTGATACACCCTGATCAATCAGGCTTTATTAAAAACCGAGGAGCTCCAGATGCTACATGTAGAGTTATCAATATCCTACACCATGTGGAAAGATCTAAGACGCCTTCTCTGCTCCTTACTCTGGATGCGGAGAAGGCGTTTGACAGGGTCAATTGGGAATACTTATCCCGGGTACTGCAAAAGTTTGGGTTCCAGGGTTGGATCCTATCTGCTGTCCTGGCATTATATTCTACCCCAACAGCCCGGGTCTTCACCTCTGGAGCCCTGTCCGTTCCATTCTCTATTTCGAATGGAACGAGACAGGGTTGCCCCCTATCCCCGCTTATTTTTGATTTACTAATAGAACCTTTGGCAATGATGGTCAGAGCACATGCTGAAATTTCAGGGGTTGTTCTGAATGACACATCTCATGTTATCAGCCTATTTGCAGATGATGTTCTGCTATTACTCACTAATCCCGATAAATCGTTGAGGGCGGTTTCCTCTGTGCTTGATGCCTTCGGTAGAGTATCCTACTATAAAGTTAACGCATCTAAATCACATATACTAGATCTGGGCGTACATCCTCAAAACAAGAGAGACCTCCAGTCCTCTCTCCCCTACCTGTGGAGGGACGATGGAATCTCATATATGGGTACTGTGATGACCAGGAAGTGCTCGTCCCTCTTTGAGAGCAACTATCAACCATTTTTGGGGACATTGCCTGGACTACTTAAGTCTGTGGATAAGGCCTTTCTGCCCTGGTCTGCTAGGTTAGCGGTATTTAAAATGATGGCCTTGTCCCGGCTAATGTACCTGTTTAGGACACTCCCCATCCCTATCCCGGACCGTTACTTCAGGGATCTCCACAGACTCCTCAACAGATTTGTGTGGCAGGGTAAAAAACCGCGATGTTCCCGGAGCGTTTTAACTAGACATAGGAGGGTGGGAGGCATGAGTTACCCCGACCTGAAAGACTATTATGTAGCGGTTCTGTTGGACCAATTGAAACCATGGTTGCACCTTAAACATACCATCCCGTGGCATACTGTTGAGAGGGCCCTATCCCCCGGGGCCATCCACATTTCCTATATGTGGCACATTTGCTCCCAGAGAGGACGCTAAAGACCCTCTCTCCCTGCCTTCAGGCTTCACGTATGGCATGGAGGGTTTTACTCCTCCCTCGTCATACTTTGGATCCACTGTGCGCCATACCATCTCCAATAGAAGCCCTTAGAGTCTTAATTCCCTCCCTGTCCCTTCAAGACTGGACCTCTAGAGGGGCCCGGTATATACAAGACTTGATGACCGACAATAAAATGCGGCCCTTCTCCACTCTGTCATCCGTTTATGGCCTTCCCCTCGGATGCTTTCTCCAATACCTACAGATTAAGCACGCTCTGCAATCCAACCCTCAGATACTTTGCAACATTCCGTATCCAGCATGGAGATTCTATATTGAGAATTCACCCAAAAAAGGGGGAATATCACTATTTTACTCTCTGCTATACAATAAGACGTCTTTTGTTAAGGTTAGGCCCTATGTAATATGGGAGCAAGACCTCAATCACACTTACTCAGCAGACCAGTGGTTACAGGCACTCTCCTATATGCTTAAGACCAACAGATGCGTGGAGCTTTGGGATCTACATTACAAAATATATTTGCAATGGTACTATACGCCACATAGGCTGGCCAGGATGTTTGCATCTTCCTCCTCTCTGTGCTGGAGGGGGTGTGGGCTAATTGGCACCCTGCATCACGTTATGTGGGAATGCAGATGCCTGACAAGCTTCTGGAGGGCGATATTTCAGAAAATAACGTCTATTACGGGCGCGTTGATGGGCCCATCTCCTGGTATGGCGGTCCTGTCCCTGGGTATTGACCGCATTCCGGCACACTATCGGAAATTAACGGTATATATCCTTTTGGCAGCTAGACTTACCATTGTCAGGAAGTGGAAAAGCACCATAACCCCCTCGGTTAGTGAAACCCTATCCATAGTGAAGCTTCACTATCATTATGAGAAAATCATAGCCTATAAAGAAGGGTCATTAACCAAATTTGACGAGAAGTGGCTTCCTTGGGTGCAATGGACCACCACGATTGTATCAACCTCTGAAGAGCGACAAGGCGGGAGTACGATTGATTCCACATAATTATAGGTTATGAAGATATGGCCCTGTTCCATACTCAGAGGAATCAGTAGGATTGATATCAAGCATAGGATTGTTACACTTATTTTGGTTAATTATCTACTCGATGTTCCAACTGATCACATATTGATTGCTTTTTTTTGCAAAAAGAGAACACTGTTATATTATTACTATTGTTTTATGTTGTACTTCTTTGTGACTGTTTACTTTGTCTTCTACATATGAAAATTTCAATAAAAATGTATTGATTTAAAAGTTGCATTGTTGCACCACACAAACAATGCTTTTGTGACCTTAAAGTGTATTACCACTTTTGCAGCTAAATTTTGATAATGGCTTTTTTTTAAAACTTGTTACATGTTCTCATTTACATAGCATAAGTTAACATGAAATACTGATTGCATATTACCTGCTCATTCTGAAGGAAAAGTTTTTCTCTGTACGGAATTTTTCTCTGAATGGAAGGAGGGCAGGGCAGGTTAATGGCAACATCATTAACCCTGTCTGTACAGTGCTAGGAGATCTCATCAATTGTATACTAGATTTGAACCATGTCTTTCCTAACAAAAGGTTAAAGAACTCGATGAAATGAATGTTAATGAGAGCAAGCTCACGGTGTCCTTGGTCTTTCAATGGGGATAGCCAGAGTTTCCTGTTACTTTGCAACTGAGAGATAAGCTTGCAAAGGCCTGCCACACAGACACTTCTAAAAGGAAAGATACATTTTTTTAATATGTACCGGTACACTGTGTGAATAGGAACACATAACAAATAGATATAGATAGTGAGTTTTTCTCAAATATGACTGCAAAAGTGGAAATACACCATATTACTGTGCATGGAATAAGGGCAAGTAGACCAGGCTCACTTCAAGTAATGGAACCTAATCATCCTAATTACCATTTACAAGCAAAATCCTACAACCAAGGGACTCACTTCTCATAGCCATGTAAGTCATTATTTTATGCTCCTGTAGCCAACTCTTCATCTAAATCTGGCCATACACCTATAGATTATCTGCAGATTTTCTATGGTCACATGGAAAAAATGTAACCGATTCCTCCATCCACGCTAAACTGTGTGCATGGAGGAATCTACCACTGGGCCAAGTCTCAGCATCTTGCTAGGCGGCCCCGCTGGCTGTCAAAATACCTGAACAATCGGATTGGATGCAGGCATTGTTCAGGTATTTTGAGAGCCAGTGGGGCAGACTAGCAAAATACTAAAGCTTGGCCTAGTGGGGGATTCCTCCATCCACACAGTTTAGCGTAGATGGAAGAATCTGTTGTACTTTTCCCATCTGACTATAGAAAATCTACAGATAATCTTTATGTGTATGGCCAGCTTCAGGGCTCATGCACACAGGCACCTGGAGAAACAAGTGCTGCATACAGATATTGATTTCTGTCGGTGGGTGTATGTAGAACCTGTGTCTCCCAGATAAGCTGGAGTTTGCCTTATACGGTGCCTGGCCCCCATGTGCACAAGGTTTATAGCACAAACACAACCCACAATTATAAGGCCATCTGTACTAACTTCTATACAGCTATTTTAGATTTCCCAACCATCATCAGTGCAAAGCATAGAAATCACAATATAGAGCTTGGGGAGTACTATGACAAGAAAAAGCTTATGGGAAAATCGACCAGAATGAACCAAAATGCCTTTCACTAAACCAGTTATGCATGATGTAAAGATTTTTACATACTACTTCCAACACAAATCTTAGAAAACATTGGGCAAAGTCCTCATTTAGGTAAATAGGTCAATGGATAGAGCAATGCAACTTTATATATATATATATATATATATCCATATTTATACACATACATACATACATACATACATACACACACACACTTATTTCTTCCATATCTTGGCTATTATATAAAAATAGGCTTTGTTATGGCTGCGTTAGACAGAGGAAGCTTGCTATATTGGGCAATTTAATTGATTGTGTCCACTGAAATTGACTGGTAAAACTATTTTCAATAATCATTGTTAAGCCAGCTCAGGTGATAGGTTTATTAACCATAAGACTTGTACAAAGTGAAGCGGAAAAATGACTCATTATTGGGCAGCAAGCCCTGTTCCTAGCAGCAGTTGTATTGGCAGTATATTCGTCTTTTGCTGGGACATAGCAGAGCAAATATGAGCTATACTAAGAGTAAAGCAGTGGTGATGTATGATCTGGCTTTCTCCAGGTTGTCCCAAGTATGATCCCTGCCTTATCTGTTAAAATTATCTTCACCTGACCTTGCCTAGACACCACTTTACATTTACTGAGCATCAGATGTTAAGGAGTTTTAATTGTACAATTATCTGTGATTGTTAGATCTGGACAGCTGTTGCCCTTGGGTTCAGAAGCTTTGGAAAAGCTACTGATAAGGGCTGTTATCAAAACCCTTTATGGCAGCTCTGGACTGTAAATTAGTCATCAGTTGCAGTAACCTGTTTCTGCTGAGCTGGTTCTCAGTGAAATACATTTTGCACATTAAACCAGGAAAAAACCCATAAAGCAGTTATTTCCTTTAACAAAGGAAATATTTTAGTATAAGCTTATATACAGTATGTTCTCTTGATGGTATAGGCTTGAAGAATGTAACATTTATTTAAGTCACTATTCTTGATTACATTTTGTATGTGTGTAGGCTATTTGAACCACATGCTCAAGGCTTGTACTCCTTCTGTAATGATCTAATGCATAATGCAGCAAAAGGAATTCTTAGTTCCTAAGCAGAGAAACAGACACTGCCTTTACGACTCATCTCTTATAGATCAAAGAGACACAGACTTTATCTTGTAATGCTAGAGTCCCCAAGCCTTCTATTCAATTTACTCTTGATTATCTACATTTACTCTATATTTTATTCATGCCCCTTTTTTACATACAAGTGTGCATGACGAATTGGCAGGATCTCAATGAAGGAAATATTTTCTGTCTCATAAAATTACTGTCTGCACCATTCAGAATTTCCTCAAGATTATTGAAATGATAAGTGTTGAAATATGTACCTTGCATGATTTCCTATGCGTTTTAAGATGTATTTCCATTAATCTATGAAATTTTTCTCCTAAGGATAAGATCTACACTGCCCATTCCAGATTTATTTAAATCTATTTTCCTTGTCATTTTACATTATTATAGGCACTGAATTTTTTTTTTCAATTTTATTGGCACTGGTATACTTTGTAACCTTCTCAATTTACAGTAAATAATATAGAACATTAGAAAAGTAAAATTGTGGGAGAAAAAAAAATAGAGTACAAGTATAGTATTCCCTCTGTATGAATAACTTATAAGACCACATTTTGAATATTGGGATATAAGACCACATTTTGAAAGATTGGCATAAATGTACAAGTTGGTCAGACATGTAGGCACAATCCCTAGTTAGACATTTACACTGACCTCTAGGTCCCTAAACACAAATTGTTGCTTTGAGAGACCTTTTACGTTTACCCTCTAAAAAGGCAAGAGAAAATAAGCTGCAGCCAAAACCAATCCCGGCTTATTAGATAATAAACACTCATGGCTCGAACATGTCAGGTTGCTTTTCCACCTAACAATCATCAGCCACTAGTGTCTGCTGGTGACCCATAGACATTTTTTCTGGATCAGAAAAGGAGACTTCTATATTATCTGTGGACACCTGATAGACATATATTTAGAGATGATTTAAAGGCAGGAAACTAAATTAGTTGAGACACACAGTTAAAAAACCTGGTCTTAATTAATCTGGAAAAAAGACAGGTTGGAGGTTATTTAAGCTCTATTCCTTACTATTACATACGAGTAATTCTGTAAATGTAGCTGCACAACCTTCACACAGGACATGTGAGATGTAAAGGAAAGTAAGGGCAGACAGTACCCTTGCTTTTTCCATGCAACTAATTATTCTTTCAATGTAAGTGGTATGTTTTACATTTTGTATCAAATGTAATTTGTTGCCTTATTGTTCCTTTCCACAGCTAGACAATACATGCCCTGTGAAAATATGGTGGTAGTTTTAATCTGCTGCTATAACTGTGTGTATTCTTCGAAATTTGTCACAACCATTGCCCCAGGCAGCCAGTCAATGAACTTAATAAAGAATGTGATGTCCCTGAAGTCTGCCCGTTTGATGTGGACCAAACAATGATATTAATGCCAACCACTGGATTAGTTTGAGCTTCTGGCAACCACTGGAATAGTTTAATATTCTGGAAGTGCAATGTGTATAGGACATGTAATAATACGTTATTTCATTTTCCGGGATTAAGGTCTGAAAGTCAATTTGTTTCGGCATTCGGAGGAATCCGAATTTTCGTTCATTTCAGATGAGTTAAATGATAATTACGAACAAAAATTTGTTGCAGAAAAGTGACATTAAATGTTTTCTTTTTAACTTTTGACAGTCGACAGGAACAATAAAAAAAACAGTGTGCGGTTCCCCCGACAATTCATGCCAGACCCTTTGGGTCTGGTAGGAATGTTAAGGGGGACCCTGATGTACAAAAAAAGATGAGGTTCCCCCGGCAATTCATACCAGACCCTAGTAGTACATCGGGGGTCCCCTAAACATTCCTACTAGGCCTAATGGGTTTGGTATGAATTGTTTTTTTAAATTAGTATTTCTGTATCAGTTAAACACTTTAGTGTATTCTGTGACAGGTGTCAGATTTTTTGTCAGCAAAGAAGCAGAAGCTTTTACAGAATAACACATATCTCTCAGCTTCTTTCTTTCTTTCTCTTTCTTTCTTTCTTTCTTTCTTTCATCCTACTAGGCCTAATGGGTTTGGTATGAATTGTTTTTTTAAATTAGTATTTCTGTATCAGTTAAACACTTTAGTGTATTCTGTGACAGGTGTCAGATTTTTTGTCAGCAAAGAAGCAGAAGCTTTTACAGAATAACACATATCTCTCAGCTTCTTTCTTTCTTTCTCTTTCTTTCTTTCTTTCTTTCTTTCTTTCTTTCTTTCTTTCTTTCTTTCCATTTTGTGACAATATTGTGTTACTTTGTTTTCATTCAGGATACATGTCCAGAATGTCAACAAAGTGCAGAGAAGCCTGAGAGCTGTAAATTACAGATTTCCCGCTTGTTGTGTTTCGTTCTGAATGAAATCCGTGTGTATCTGAATTTCGTTAACAAACATTCGGATACATTCGGATTAGTTATTTCTGTCATTTGGAAATTCGGATGCATCCAAACATCCGAATTTACAGAAATGTGTATGAATTTTAATTTGGAACTAAACGAATCACACATGTCTAATGTTTATGTAGGTTTTCTTTTTTGGAGGTTTAACTAGATGGACATATGTCTTTTTAGCCTAATCTTATAATATCCAGGCACACTTCTGTGGCACTGGGCTGTTAACATCCTTCTGGGCCAGGGATAGTAGATATAGAGAATTGTCAGTGCTGCCTGACTAGGGATGGTGGGTTACTTCAGCTGTTGCTAGATAGCAAAACCGTACAACAAATGGTGAACTAAAAATATTTTTTTTCTACTCAAAATACATTTTTATTTCTGTTAGTCTTTTTCACCATGTAATCAATGGGGCACATACAGTATATGCAAGCTTATTACTAAATCCATAATCCAAATTAACTTGTCATCCAAAGTATCATTCAAAGCAAGGGAATACCAATTTCTAGAGAACAAAAGATGTCAAAATGAGGGTAGAATAGGGCACTACCTGTAAGGCAGCAATGGCAAAATCAGTAATGAATGTGGATTGCTAACACAGTACACACTAACACCTGTAATCAGCTCGCTTCATTGCTCTCTCCCCAATTGTAAACTCCTGATTGTCCTGGAGAAGTTGTCTGTGTTCAGCAATCACCCTTCGTGGCATATTTCAATGACAGGCCTCCGAATGTCTCCAGAACCTCTATAAACATTCTAGCTGCTGAGAGAGCTAAAAGAAATTAAACTCTTCTACTATCCTATTATATGAGATATAATATATGCAGAGAATTTGTACTGTGAGAGAAAAGTAACATTGTTAAAATAATCTTTCTGCTTACTAAATCTTATGAAATGGGCTCTGGAGTCAAAGATGCCAGCATATGTCTAGAACTTTCAGACAACCAACCAAAATACTTATTTCTTTCTTCCTAGCTAGTATTTTCCATTTTTCAACACTGAAATGTTTCTGCGTGTATATTGCATAGTTATTTCAAAGGGTTAAGGGTCTATTCACAGTCTCTGAATGCCAGAAATAACAATCACTTCAAATTAGACCTCTGTGCAATGAAGTTGAATTTCATGCTGTCTTCTGATTTCTTGCTGAACAAAGTAATGATTATTTTTCTTCTTGTTCAATACTGATTCTTGCCACATTCTCTTGTCTTAATAATCAACCTTTACATTTCATGGAATGCAATAACACATATCTCTCAGCTTCTTTCTTTCTTTCTCTTTCTTTCTTTCTTTCTTTCTTTCTTTCTTTCTTTCTTTCTTTCCATTTTGTGACAATATTCTGTTACTTTGTTTTCATTCAGGATACATGTCCAGAATGTCAACAAAGTGCAGAGAAGCCTGAGAGCTGTAAATTACAGATTTCCCGCTTGTTGTGTTTCGTTCTGAATGAAATCCGTGTGTATCTGAATTTCGTTAACAAACATTCGGATACATTCGGATTAGTTATTTCTGTCATTTGGAAATTCGGATGCATCCAAACATCCGAATTTACAGAAATGTGTATGAATTTTAATTTGGAACTAAACGAATCACACATGTCTAATGTTTATGTAGGTTTTCTTTTTTGGAGGTTTAACTAGATGGACATATGTCTTTTTAGCCTAATCTTATAATATCCAGGCACACTTCTGTGGCACTGGGCTGTTAACATCCTTCTGGGCCAGGGATAGTAGATATAGAGAATTGTCAGTGCTGCCTGACTAGGGATGGTGGGTTACTTCAGCTGTTGCTAGATAGCAAAACCGTACAACAAATGGTGAACTAAAAATATTTTTTTTCTACTCAAAATACATTTTTATTTCTGTTAGTCTTTTTCACCATGTAATCAATGGGGCACATACAGTATATGCAAGCTTATTACTAAATCCATAATCCAAATTAACTTGTCATCCAAAGTATCATTCAAAGCAAGGGAATACCAATTTCTAGAGAACAAAAGATGTCAAAATGAGGGTAGAATAGGGCACTACCTGTAAGGCAGCAATGGCAAAATCAGTAATGAATGTGGATTGCTAACACAGTACACACTAACACCTGTAATCAGCTCGCTTCATTGCTCTCTCCCCAATTGTAAACTCCTGATTGTCCTGGAGAAGTTGTCTGTGTTCAGCAATCACCCTTCGTGGCATATTTCAATGACAGGCCTCCGAATGTCTCCAGAACCTCTATAAACATTCTAGCTGCTGAGAGAGCTAAAAGAAATTAAACTCTTCTACTATCCTATTATATGAGATATAATATATGCAGAGAATTTGTACTGTGAGAGAAAAGTAACATTGTTAAAATAATCTTTCTGCTTACTAAATCTTATGAAATGGGCTCTGGAGTCAAAGATGCCAGCATATGTCTAGAACTTTCAGACAACCAACCAAAATACTTATTTCTTTCTTCCTAGCTAGTATTTTCCATTTTTCAACACTGAAATGTTTCTGCGTGTATATTGCATAGTTATTTCAAAGGGTTAAGGGTCTATTCACAGTCTCTGAATGCCAGAAATAACAATCACTTCAAATTAGACCTCTGTGCAATGAAGTTGAATTTCATGCTGTCTTCTGATTTCTTGCTGAACAAAGTAATGATTATTTTTCTTCTTGTTCAATACTGATTCTTGCCACATTCTCTTGTCTTAATAATCAACCTTTACATTTCATGGAATGCAAAATATATGTTTAGAATCGTTCTCCAGAGTTGTTCAACATTTTTCAGATTGGCCTACATGGATTTATGGAACTACAGTATCAATTAAAACCAACTTTTCCACATGTTTCAAGCTCTTTCATTCTTGAACTGTTTGGAATGGTTGATTTGCATAACAATGTTTCCTCTCTGCTGTTCTTGCAGAATGTCACAATAACGCAGCTAACGAAGAGCACAAAACTATCACAAAACAGTTGCATTGATATGGTAGTAAATGTATTTCTGGAATATTAAAAACTTCATAGACTGTTTTAATCAGTGGTAACTTAGATTAGTATTAGTCTGACCTGCCAGGAGTTCTCACTTTGACATGGTCAATTTTTCACTTAGATGCCCATGTATGAAATTATATTTAATTTTCCAAGCAGAAAATTCAATGATAGATCATTGTTTGAACCAATTTGCAAACATATTGGAATTGACTTGTAAGTAATAACAGGTATTACAATCCCACATGTTTATTATTGTTAACGCAAATGCCCCTATTCTACTGTTTTTTAGAGGTATCATTTGGGTTTGGGTCGACCATTAGTTCAAACCAAATTTAAGCTTTTCGTAGTTCAGGAAAACAGGAAACGAATGCAGTTGTTTACTGCTATAGCAAGCAATAATCAATCATGCATTTCCTGTTTGAACTGCGGTCAGGTGGCTTAGAAGGGCCAATATTGGGGGTTTCTTATGTGCCAGTCCACTCCTTATAAAAGTTCCCTGCAACCACAGTTAGTGTAGGTGGAGAGAGACTTGCAGTAAATAGGGAGAGCTGACAGAGTGTTGTTTGCAGGGGGAGATATAGGTGTTATACAGTGCTGCTAAATTGTGCTATATACAGTACAGTATTATGAAGTGCTGTATTATGCTACATTATTACAGTAAATTGCAATGTGGCGGCCTACATATTCTTTCCCCCTCCCTGTGTTCACTGTCCTGTATTATGACACAAAACCGTGAATTTTAGATTCTAAGCCCTCACGGGCAGCACCCTCCTTACCATCTTGTCTTGAATTGTATTGTAATGCCTTCCTTATATTGTAAAGTGCTGCGCAAACTGTTGGTGCTAATAATGCTGCACATGTCTAGTGTATACCATCTTGTCATTGTTCCAAGAGGCAACCAGAGTGGCGAGCCTTGATGCAGCAGGGTTTAGCGACACAATCCCTCTGGTGTTCCTGCTGGAGCACACACTGTGTGGTATAATAGACCGAGCTCTGGAGGAAAAGAAGCAGGAGGAAGAATAGGACTTCCTGCTGTCTCAGGACCAGCAGGATCCTTCTACTACTGATTCCATCTCTGTGAGGCAGAGACAGCAGCAGGCAAAGAAGGAGTACAAGGCAGAAGGAGGTGGGTTGGGGTAAGTGGTGAGCAGGAGGAGGAGCACATGAAGCAGTATTCTAGGGATCATAATTATACTACAAAACATTACAATTACCAGCTGCTGGCCTGTCACCATTACCATTTCCTGCCACCCGTATCAGCTCTTTCCTCCACTGCTGGCCTGACACCATTACCAGCGTGTTCCACAATGCTGGCCAATGCTGGCCTGATACCATTGCCAGCTCCTGCCACTGCTGCTGATCTTCCACCATTACCAACTACTTTTACCACTGCTGGCTTGACACCTGCTGGTGTTCTGCCTCCTTTACCAACCCCTGCCACTATTACCAACTTCTCCCACTGCTTCTTGGCTGACACCTTTAGCAGATGCTAGCAGAATTACAGCTCCTTCCACTGCTGCTGGCCTGGTGCCATTACAAGCTCCTTCCACCATTACCAGCTCTTTCTACTGCTTCTGGCCTGTCACCATTACCAGCTCCTGCTACAATTACCAGTTACTGCTGCTGGCCTGACCCCATTACCAACTCCGGCCACTGCTGCTTGTCTGGCGCCATAACCATCTCTTGCCA
Organism: Nanorana parkeri; assembly: GCF_000935625.1. Taxonomy (NCBI): domain Eukaryota; kingdom Metazoa; phylum Chordata; class Amphibia; order Anura; family Dicroglossidae; genus Nanorana; species Nanorana parkeri. Next base: position 194,578 of record NW_017307625.1, read on the forward strand.
CCCTTATCAACTCATTCTACTGCTGCTGGCCTGGCACCATTACCAGCTCCTTCCACCTCTGCTGTCCTGATACCTTTACCAGCTCCTTCCACTTCTGCTGACCTGATACCATTACTAGTTACTGCCACCACTACTGGCCTGAAACCAGTACTGGCTTGTGCCACCTTCATGAGTTCCTTTCACTGCTGTTGGCCTAATCTCCAACCACTATTACCAACTCCTTCCCCCACTGCTGGTCTGATACTATTACTGGCTCCTGCCACCACTGCTGGCCTGAAACCTTTACCAGCTCCTTTCATTGCTACTGGTCTGCCACTATTACCCACTCCTGCCACCATTACAGCTACTTTGACCACTGCTGGCATGACAGCATTACCAACTCTTGCCACTGCTTTTGATGTTCCACTATTATCATCTCCTGCAACCATTACCACCTCCTTCTATTGCTGCTGACCTGCCACCATTACCAGCTCCTTCTACCACTGCTGGCTTGATACCATTACCAGCCTCTGCCACTGCTACAGGCCTTAAACCATTACTAGCTCCTCTCTCCATTACTAGTTCCTTCCACTGCTGCTGGCCTGACACCATTATCAACTCCTGCCACCACTGCTGGTTTGCCACCATTGCTATCACCTGCCACTATTACCAACTTCTTCCACTGCTGCTGGCTTGCTACCATTACCAGATCCTGCAATCATAGCAGCTACTTCCACCACTGCTGGCCTGACACCCTTACCAGCTACTGAAACGCCAATAATATCCTCTGCTTTAAAATGTAAACATTAATCCTCATCCGATCCAATCTATGAAGACAAACAAGACACTCACCAAACCTACTGACCCACAGATCAACAGAGGTCAGATCTCGCTTAGTGATGATTATCCCCACCCATGTCTCCCATTGACAATGGTGGATACATTCACAACAGTAGCTCTCAGCTGTCTCCAAAGCCCTGTACCCATTACAAATAAGGGCAATCAATTTATGATCACTCTCTCCTTGCACACTTTGGATTAGTAACTTCATCCTGGCAGTTTGTCACATTCAAGCTGGGTGCAATAAAAAACTCCACTAGATAGCTCCATAAGGCCGAACTAAGCCGGCATCCAGCTGGCACTCAGTAGTGCAGAGGATCACTTATAAAATGTGTTGAAAAGATAAAAACAAAATAAAAAACATTCTAGTCCAAAACCACAAGTATTTCAAAAAGAGTTAAAAAAAAAACAATGCGGCTAGGAAAAACTGTTTGCTCTAATATCCATCCAACATGTTTCATTTCACAGAACATCCTCATAACCCCTGTACTGCAAGGGTTAACTGCTATTTTTGGTCTAGGATCTAATGAAAAAATATACACTCTCCTGATTCTTGATCCTACGGTGGTGACCAATCATGCTGTGTGGTGACCAAACATGAATGTTCCTTTGTATCCCCACATCCAGTGCAAGTCAATGGATTTGTATTAAACATGAGGATGTCAGCCTGGCTTGGGGCACTGGAGCCTGGGGGAGAAGAGGCTGTGAGGACTGGTGTAATGGGATTGAATATTGGGTGAGTTTATCTTTTGTATTTTTAGACCCTAGACCAAAACAAGTGCAGGGGTAGCTCCACTGCAAGGGTTCATTTGTAATTTCCCAGGAGTTCTTCTTTAATTAAAACATTCCTGGTTTCTTCCTGTTAATCTGTGAAAGTGTTTATATGCTGTGCATGGTTTCAGTGCAGTATTTTTCTGGCTTTTTCTTTGTGAAACTGAAGCTCTCCAATTATAGATTTTTTGGATTAAAAGCTGACTGTTGTCCCTCCTGTTCGAAATGCAGCCTACTCCAAGTTGTTTAACACTGTTTATGGAGTCTATACAGTATTTATTCCTTTATTATTATTATGCAATTTTGGGCTGCAAAACGACATGCTTTGTGTATTTTTTTAAATTGAGGCCTACACCAAGTGTTTAAATACTGTTTCAGGAATCTGTACAGTGTTCCTTTCCTTTTTCTCAGTAAAATATGTACACTTTAATATGCATGTTCTAGCTTAAAATGTGCATGCTGTGTTTCCTTTTAACAATGTGGCCTACCCTAAGTGTTTCAATACTGTCTTTGGATTCTGTAAAATATTTCTTCCTTTTGTTCTGGGAATCATATATACTGTATATACATATATATACACACACATATATATATATATATATTATTTTGCATTTTTGGGCTAAAAAGCTGCCTGCTGTGTATATTTTTGAAAATGCACCCTACTCTAAATGATTAAATACCTTTTATGGATTGTGTACAATATTCATGGCTGTTTAGCTGTTGACTTAAAATACTCTTTTTTTTCTTTTATGAGAAAAACTGCCTTATCTCTCCCTCTTGCATTGCAATCCAATCAAACTGCTTACATATTACATAGTCACTGTGCTATACGTGTGGCTATTGTCTCCGAAATATGGAACTCTAATTTTTATTTCAGGATAAAAAACTGCCTTTATCTTATTAAAGTCTATCTCTGGCAAAACAAAAATCTCCTGTTGCAGTAGGGCTACCCCCGCACTGCAAGGATTCACTGCTCATTTATGTCTAAGTTCACCCGTTCACACCAGACACAATGGGGTTGATTTACTAACCTTATAAACACGCCACGAACAAGTATACACCTCTGTAGTGTGTTCCCTCCCAGAATGATCTATTGGTGGAATCTAGACACCTTTGTAGTGTGTACACACCCAGCAGGTATGTTGTGCAAAGCCCTGCATGAATTGCAAGGTGATGTTGTGTAAATTAGCTCTACATTGTGTTGCTTGCGTTGATGAATGCAGGAATGTAAATGCATGAGCTAACCATTTTTGTCTAAACTGTGAAG
>NW_017307625.1:202583-218594 GCF_000935625.1 Nanorana parkeri
TATATATATTTTTTTGCATTTTTGGGCAAAAATGCTGCCTGCTGTGTATATTTTTGAAAATGCACCCTACTCTAAATGATTAAATACCTTTTATGGATTGTGTACAATATTCATGGCTGTTTAGCTGTTGACTTAAAATACTCTTTTTTTTCTTTTATGAGAAAAACTGCCTTATCTCTCCCTCTTGCATTGCAATCCAATCAAACTGCTTACATATTACATAGTCACTGTGCTATACGTGTGGCTATTGTCTCCGAAATATGGAACTCTAATTTTTATTTCAGGATAAAAAACTGCCTTTATCTTATTAAAGTCTATCTCTGGCAAAACAAAAATCTCCTGTTGCAGTAGGGCTACCCCCGCACTGCAAGGATTCACTGCTCATTTATGTCTAAGTTCACCCGTTCACACCAGACACAATGGGGTTGATTTACTAACCTTATAAACACGCCACGAACAAGTATACACCTCTGTAGTGTGTTCCCTCCCAGAATGATCTATTGGTGGAATCTAGACACCTTTGTAGTGTGTACACACCCAGCAGGTATGTTGTGCAAAGCCCTGCATGAATTGCAAGGTGATGTTGTGTAAATTAGCTCTACATTGTGTTGCTTGCGTTGATGTATGAAGGAATGTAAATGCATGAGCTAACCATTTTTGTCTAAACTGTGAAACAGCATTATATATGCATCATGTGCATGATTTTTCCATATATGGCATTAGTGGAAATATGCTTTTAGAGACTTTTTGGTTGATAAATACGTTTTGCTGTGTAAAAATCACATGCACCTAGTGCGTGCGTGTGTTTAGGTTAGTAAATCACCCCCAATGTGTTCCGGCCTGATTGGGACACCAGACACCGTGCAATCGACTGCACGGGAACGCGTGGCACATCAGTGCCTGCATTCCTGTCCGGTCAAAAAAAATGCTGCAAGCACTATTTTTTCTGACCGGATTGGAATGCAGGCATTGATGTGCCACGGGCTCCTGTGCACCCGATCACACTGTGGCCTAGAGGGCGTGGCTGTGGTGCCATTGAGTTCAATGCACCTCCACGCCCCCTCCCACCCCAACACAAAGTAAGCCGGCTGCCGTGCGTTCCGGCCCCAATCGGGCCGGAACGCACTGTCTGGTGTAAACGGGCCCTAAGGGACTGTTGTAAAGCAATTTTACTTACCTGATCCCTGCTCCTGCTTGCTCCAAGAATGGTGCCAGAAACCTCTGCAGTGGAAGGCCTAATAATGTAATCACATCTAATGCAGGATCCAGATACCTGCATTATAAATGAGGGTGCCAAGGTCCACAAATGGCAGCATAGGGGAGAGAGGTGAGCAGTGACTGCTGGATAGTGTGGGGGTAGCCACACTGCAAGGGGATTTTATTTTTCTCAGATATTTAAACTTTAAACGTTGTACTGCATATAAAGAACACAAGTTATTACGCTGCTTTACCACTAACCAATTGTTCTGAAGTTGAGAGATACTGTTGTCGCCACTACTTCCACCCCTCAGTTCAAGCCTATTATTTTTTCCAACCTTAAATAATAGGATTGAAGTGTTGCTCTCACTGTATTTAACCCAAGCTAGATGTGAAATGTTACAAATTAATTAAACATGCAAAATATTTGATGCCTGAATACAATGTAGCTGATGTTTTCCATGACAATCATACTGTTCTATAATACTGTATACAGCTTAAATGCATCTTCCAAGCATGTGTTAGGAGGGAATTACGTTTTTCCCATGTCACCCTTGAAGTCACATAAAAAGAGGGAATCGCTCACAAATAAGCCTTGTTTTTCAAGATTTGCCCACTCCCCATTGGCTCCAATGGGGTTCAGATAAAAAATTTGCAATTTCCACATTTTGCTATGAGTTTGACGAATAACCTACAAACTGAACCCGGGACATTTCACTTATCCCCACTCTTTATGGCACATGGTACTCAAATTTCTTAAACTGCTTGCAAAAATCTGTCTATATGTGTTTGGTATGACTGGTAAGGGGATTATTTGTCAGTTTTTAAAGAAGATGGTGGATGTGTTTATACTTTAAATAACTTGCATGCCATCTGATTATTCATATGGATGGATTGGTGGTGAATAGAATCATTCCATTTGATTTGGAGAATAAAAGATACATTTAAAATTGGTAATGGGTAATGGGTATAGACATAGACAATGTCTATGACTTATACTAAGTTCTTTTGTTGATTGTAAGTACTTGTATCTTTATTTGTATGCTACCCAATTATTTACAGCAATACAATAATCTGATAATGACCAACAACAATCACTGCAGAGCACACAACCATGAGTAATGAAAATATTTAGCAATGTATTGCCTTTAACTTAGCCTGTCCATCTATTGTACTGTCTATCATTTTGATGTGAAAGAATAATCATATCAATGGCAACAATAATGCTGATGATAATAACAATCACAATATGGCTGTAGGTTTATTGTCAGCAATGATGCTTTTGATATGAAATACATATGAGGTTTTTCAGCAATATAATACTGTATGTTGCTATTATGAAACCTTAATAGACATCAAGAAAAGTTAAATTTACTCTTCAGATAATTTACATTTTTGCTCATTATAATATAAAAATACAAAATAAGCAAATCCTCTGTTATCTTAAAATTTTATGAACATGCCATTTTTGCTCATTACTACATTTATTTTTATACACAATAAGTGTAAAATATTTGATTCATATAAAGAAATCAATGACATACTTTAGGAACCTCAATTTACCAACAACAAAGAATTTCTTTAGACTATGGAGATCATGTGCCAATACTAACTTCAAAATAAAAAACAGACATCTTGGGGTTCTGGTTTAAGCACATTTTGGTAGTCAAAAAACACCCCTATTTTTTTTCGTTACAGACATTTATATACTGCTGACAGTTTACACAATGTTTTACATACTGTATATTGACATCAGTTCACAGGCAGCAATTTTATATACCAAGGATAGTGCTTAAAGCAAGTAAAGCTAAGTGAATGTATCCCCCCTCCCCCACAACATTACCCTTCCATTTGGACACAGCTATCGCTTAGAATTTGTTTTCCTCCTAATTCTGAAGGACAGAGCAGCATGATTTATAAACTCCCACAAAACATTAAATATGCATGATTTAGATTTCAATTTTTTGCTTGTCAAGGGTATGATATTTATTCTTTGGTCAAAGAAGGAATTCTTTCCTTGTAAATTTGCAAGTTTAATTGATCTACTGTTAGACTTTGATTTTTTCTCTCTAAGGTTTTCTTTCCTTAATAGAATATATGCAAGCACACTAACATATGGAAAGAACAATCATAAAACCTAGGATCATTATTTTCTCTAAACACACTCTGTAGACAGTAGAATATTTTGTTGTTGTTTTTTTGTTGAATTAAATGCAGAAAAATAAGACACAAGCTTTAAACAGGTTAATGAATTGAAATAGTTTGTCTCGCAGTGTTTTACATGGTATCCTGGATGCACTGCTTGTTTAAACAAGAAAGGTGCATTTTACAATTGGAGAGATATATTGACCTGATAATCCTTTTTATGTGAGTCATGATCCACATTTTTCTTTGAGGAAAACAAATTACAGAATAAAGCTAACAGCTATTGCATCATGTTGTGGAAAGAAAGGACAGTTAAAATGTGCCTTCTGGTTGTCACATAAAATATGTGTCTGTTTTTCTGGCATTAAAGGCATTTGAAAGTCAAAAAGACACCTTTGCTTAGTTCCTCATACTTTCACAAACACTGGTAAATTGGGATGACCTATGTGTGCATGTGCCGATGTGCCAGCAACAATTATGGATGTGCCGCAACCATAGTTCCCCATATATTCTAGACCTATTAACTCCCTATATTTTAGTGATGCATGTGGCCGCAGTGCCCGGTACATGAAGGAATGGATTTATTTTTCCTGCCATCTTGCCTTCTTGAGGCCCCCCTTTTCCCCTTTCTACCTCAGTGAGCTGATTACATACAAACAATTTTAGACATCATGGCCACACACAATGCATACTGCTTGATCATTAGAAGAACAGGTAAAGCTAATCTCATACTCTGCTGGCAGTTTCAGGTGTGCAGTATGCTATTCCACTCACAAAAATGTATACAGAAAGTTTAAAAGTCCCAGTCACATTGCATTGAGAGACAGGGAGGCAGTCTGAAGTCTTATATTATACAAAAGATATTAGAATATTATATATAATAGTAATTAGCTGTGTGCTGCTCCCAGCATCCCTGCCATCCTGAGCCATGTCCTATGTTGTCTGTGCAAATCCAGTACTAGGTGTAGTATGATCTATTTACAAACTATCTCCATGGAGTCTCCCTACGTATATTAATTGGCCCTAATGTGCATGTATGTATGCATGTGAGATAGGGACATGTAAGCTCCTTGAGGGCAGGGACTGATGTACATGTACAATTTGTAAAGTGCTGCGTAAATGTTTGGTTGCTTTGTAAATACCTGTAAGAAATAAATTAATAAATAAACAGGACATATTTTAACAGATGTGTCTGTAGACATAAATTAGAATGATTCTACATAGTAATATAAAACATAAAATGTGTGAACACATTAGGTTTTCTGATGGTATGCAGGGCCGGCCTTTAGGGTGTGCCAGCTGTGCGGCCGCCCAGGGCACCATGGCAACAGGGGCAACAGGCGGCTCACTCTATGACACAAGCTGCAGGCAGGGCCAGATTCCCAACAAGGCTACCATGACCATGGGGTGGCAGGGAGTAGAGGAGACGCACAGCCTGCAGCTTCTCCTCGGATCCCCGCTGCTCTCCCCTTTCTGTATGGGCAGAGGCAGCTGGGATCCGTAAATAAATGGAGTGGAGAGGGGGGATGGAGGAGGAGCGCTGTCATCAGGTTGGATGAGAGGGGAGAAGCTTGCAGAGCCACCGGCTGTCAAATTCAGGATGGCCGAGTGGCCCCTTTCACTTTCAGGATGACTGAGTGGAGGATCTGTAAACATTCATAGCTGGTTGATAGTAAATATTTACTAACTCCAGTTTTTGAATGCATTGGAAGCCTCTGTACTAAGTGCTTTCTATTCATTCAGCGCAGAGGCTGCAGAAAAACAGATTGAGGACTCTTTATTTTTATATATTAAAAAAGGGAAATGTCAGGTTTAGACCCCTGATAGTTTACCAAAGCCCCCCTCAACAGTAAAAAAAAGTGAAAAAAATAACCCCCCCCACACGCATATTATACATGTGCAACAGTGTGCACCATGCACTTTGGTTTAGTAAATAGTATGCACTATTTAACATGTCGTCTAGGTGATCTGTTTTTTGTTTTAACTTTTCTAGATGCACTTACTTGAAAAAATCTGCGTGACATCCGGACACTTCTATTTTTATAGACAATATTATAGACTATTTAAGTTTGTCATTTATTGTTTACCACTTGCTTGCCTACTGTTGTTTTATTTGATAAGAATACTTATATTGTGATTACAAGTTTAATACCTTTGAATACAAGTTTTATTTTTATCATACTTTTTAATATGTTTCTTTGGGTCTTAACGAAATGGGAAGCTTTAAATGGTACGGGTATTGGACAAATGGGTGTGGCCACTGAGGGGTGTGGTAACTGAGGGGCACTGTAAAGCTTTCTTACACAGGGCGCCTAAATGCCTACGGTTGGTATTTATCAAACATTTGAAGGCTGCTACAGCTATGAGTGCAAACATCTGAAGGCAGCTACAGCTATGAGTGCAAAAATCTGATGGCAGCTAAAGCTATGAGTGTAAACATCTGAAGGCAGCTACAGCGACGCGTGCAAACATTTTAAGGCTGCTACAGCAGTTTTTCTTTTCCCTGAAAGCTCTTTAAGGAACAGCAAACCCCACATCTATTCACTAAAGCTGTAAAACTACTTTAATCTCCCTGGCGGTATTCCCGAGTGTGGCTCGGGGTTAAATTTCCAGAAAGAATAGCAGTAACAGTAGATTTTCTTTTTTAAATCTAAATTTAAAAAGCATAAACATTTTTTTAGAAGATGCCTATATTACCTAATAACTATAATAAATACATTGTTAAATACATCAGATGTGTTTACTAAAGCTGGCCATACACCTATAGATTTTCTGCAGATTTTCTATGGTCAGATGGAAAAAGTGCAACAAATTCCTCCATCTACGGTAAACTGTGTGGATGGAGGAATCTCCCACTGGGCCAAGCTTCAATATCTTGCTAGTCAGCCCCACTGACACTCAAAATAACTGAACAAACTGATTGGATGCAGGCATTGTTCAGGTATTTTGACAGCCAGCGGGACCGACTAGCAAGATACCGAAGCTTGGCCCAGTGGGAGATTCCTCCGTTCACACAGTTTAGCATAGCTGGAGGAATTCGGTTGCACTTTTTCCATCTGACCATAGAAAATCTGCAGATAATCTATATGTGTATGGGCAGCTTAAGGCACTAAGAGCAATTATCTTGCAGTAAACTATAAAAGCTAATCAGATTTCACCTTATATGAGTTAAGAAGAGTAGATGAAATTAGTTTGCAGTAAAGGTTACTATCTATCTAGGAGTTAAGGCTGGCTCTTTCTGACTTGCGGCAGCTTGTTGTGAGAAGCTCACAGTGTGCAGTGAAATCAGAGTAAGCAATTTCAGTCCAGGCAAGAATCAGTCCAGGAAAGAGTTCAGCTTTAATAATCCTGCTTGCATCTATACATGAGTTTATACAGGGTGTATTTCTGAAAGAGATTCCTCTCAATTGTCCTCAGAGAGAAAACAGCTAGCATAATAGCAAAGAAGGCAGAGCACTTGTGACCTGAAGAAAATGATTGTGCTCTCAGACATTATTATTAGCCTATACTATGTCACTCTGTACAGTAAGTCAGGCATATTGAAAACATGAGAAAGGATGTACAATGAAACAAAAGGCAACAAAGTCATACTTACTGGAGCTTGAGGATTGCATAGGGTGCAGGATGTTTCCCTTCCGTATAGATAGATATCTGTTTTCAAGCTAAGGTTATCACATATATGTTGTTTGTTCAATAATATGACTTAGATAAGAAACTGCAATGACCAGTTACTATGATACTTTTGTTTTGTCTCAGGCAGTATGCACATAATGAAAACAAATATAATGATTAAACCCATAGCAATATAACCAAATGCATTATCAGTCATTCAGCTGACGCTAGTTAAGATTACGTTAATTAGTTAACGCCACCAACTGCTGAGAAGAAAGCAAAATAAACAGTGTGGACAAATAAGTTAAGGCCATTCCCCAAAGTGATGCATGAGGTGCTGTGACTGCATTTTCGATGTTTGTGTGAGAGTCAATACAAGGAAAACTCCCAGTGCTGGATATACCATTAATAAAACGAGGGTTGTTCTCACACTGCTAGTGCTGGCTCTAACCTTTTTGCGATATGGTTCTTAATTTATTGCTTTCATTTCCTTACTAAATCAAGATACACTCTAAAACTATGGCCAGGAAGTGGAATAATGTTTTTCTTCTATTCCTCAAGAATTTGTTAACTCTTTGCAGTTGCATAAAAGTTTCATAAAATACTAGAAATACACAGCCTTCCTTAATGAAAAAAAGAAAATCAGTAAAGTGGTCTTAACAGACTGCCAACACTTTGCAAGTTCCATAACCTCAGCACAAGGAGCTTTTCCTCATTCTTTGAGCCTATTGTGGTTAGCATGCTTTGCTATGCTATTAATGAAACACACAAGCCTTACCACTGCAGCTAAATGACAAGGCATTTTGGTCAGTTAATGAATATACTTGCATGTATTACATACACTTTAGGTAACCTTGGTATTCAGTACAACTTCCAGAGCGAGTATTGAACAATAATCCTCTAAAACCTACACCTTATCATTTAGATTTGCAGGTTTATTATTATTTATTTATGTATTACTTTGTTAGTGGGCACTACACATGCAGCCTCATGTGCATATAGTGATGAAGAGTGGGGGTTGTTAATTAACTTAGGGCTGGCTAAATCATAATGCAATAAAGGTGCTTTACAGAAACCAGCTGTCTTATCAGATGCCTTATGTAGACGCAATCCCTCAGGAAAGGCATGATTATCAGCTATTTTCTGTAAAACACTAATATTGTGTTATGATTATTTAAAATCAAAATTTCAGCTAATTTAATAAGAATTGAACTCTGAAAGTTGTGCCCAAAAACAATGGCAGGCAGAGAGTAAAGGACATGTCACCAGTATTGCCTGTGTTCTTCCTGCAGCCGATCTTTCCCCCATTACTGACTTACCGTGCCTTGTTCTACACTGTGTCTCTGTGCAGAGGTGGCCATCTTGGTAGAGGCAGGGCTTTGCTTCCTCATGTCAGAGCCTCCATCAAGGAGAACAGTGAACAGTACAGCATCTCACTACAAATTTCCTCAGTTTGGCTGTCACAGATAGCAGTGTCTTAGATTGCTCAACGCATAGGCATAGGACTGCCTAGGCACACTCCTACCAGAAAATACACTTCTGTTTTTAGGAGAAAATCCAGACAAAGGGTATGCAGGCAGTCCCCGAGTTACATACATCCGACTTACATATGACTTCTACTTACAAATGGAGGCTATTACTGTACAGCAGGGGTAGTTATAATGCTACCACGCTGAAGTCTATGAGGAGTGCCCACCTTTTTGGGTCTGGTACGTATTGCACACCAATCATCCTTCTGTTCCCACAGCATGCAGGAGCGACACTGGCGACATCAGAAGCAGGAGGATAGGATGTATTATTTGTGTCTGGTGCACTGCATAGGCTCTGAGTGCATTCCATTGTGGCTAGGTGATACATTTCATGAGTCTCCCTGAGACTTGTTTCAGCCATTTAGAGGCAATCATCAGAGCTGAGTGACTCTTAGGCTGGGCACACACCTTACAACCATCGCAAGACTTTTGTCTTGCAATGGTTGTAAGGTACTTAAAAAAACGTACGATCTGCCTATGTTGCATAGGCAGATCGTACTTGCGATGATCGCAAGCCACGCCCCCTGAGGGTCGGGCTTCCGATAACCGCAATGTCGAGCCGGCAGTGTGCGCTTGCGCACACCGGCCCCTCCGGCTTTTATCTCACAAACATGCTACACACCTGCCGAACATCGTACGATGCTCGGCGGGTTTTGAAACATGTTCGTAAGTTTAAAGTCGTGCGACCTTACAGTAGGGATTTCCCGCGATTATCGTACGATTATCGTAAGGTGTGTGGGGACCTTTTATGGGTTCTGGGTGTGTTGACATGTCTGCACAACCACAATATATAAATAATCAAAGTGTGTATTAAAAGCAACATGATTTCATGAGTCCATTTAGTAATTTAACATATTAAAAAAAGCAATTTATTAGCAATAAATCTACACATAAATAAGTGTAGCAGCAAGAAACAAGTGCAAATCTGTGCAAAGAATTATAATATACAGCTATGCACAGGAGCTTTTTACTACTAAAAAAAATGATAATTACTATATAGAGGAGATACTCCCCAGAACCTCTCATAGAAAAGCCTCAGCTGTCTGTGGCACTTTCACTTTAGTAAATGTTATTTATTCCATCAGAGGCTATTAAAAACACTTTCTTTGAACTTTACCATCTTATTGAGATTCAAAGAGTCTACTAAACTGCCACTCAGGCCTTCAGCAAGATGGTGCATATCATCCTTCACTTCTCAGTAGCACGTTTTGTTCAAAATGTTATACCCTGGATCTCATCTGACCTGATGTAAGTCTTTCCAGGTCCTCTCAATAAATCAAACTGATTAAAAAAATCCCCTCTTTACTAGGTCACAAGTAAGGATGTTTTCAATGACATTTGCATTTGCTGTGTAACACTTGCATAAGGAAGTGCAATGTCAGAATTTTAGCAATTGCAAACCTGTGAAAATGTTGCCAACATGCAATTTCCATCCCAGCAAACTTGACCTGACCTTATCTGAGGACTTATTCACACTATGGATTGCATTAATATAGGTGCATTAACGCAATGCAGTAACGCAATACAATACCATAGAATCTGATCGTGTGATCGCCTTAAGATTTATAATCAACTATACAGTCAAGGATCTGCCTTAAAAAGTGGATTGTTTAGGTCTGTCCTCATATGATATCATTCTTCTTAATCTAAAGGAGTGAGATGGTGGTTGGATTTTGTTATTTTCATACTTTGTTAAATCAACTTTTAAAATCCCTACAAGCTTAGAAAATTACTGCATGTGCACTATTTCTAATATGATGACAAAGCGCTCAGTGAACTTCTTCCTTTGAATACACATTTCAGCTCTTGGCAAGGAAATTATAAGTAACACAAACACATTTGTCAGATTTACAATAACAACAGCAAAAATAGCTGTAAAGTAAAATGGAGTCATTCCTAAGATTAGTCTTGACAAGTTTGGTTGTTTAACATGTCCCAATTTAAACTGTGACATTTCAAGCTCTTATCTTAAATATTTAAAGTGAACCTATCGCCTACATTTAAAGTAATCCTGTCATGTGGTACATAGTAAAGCAGACAGGCACCATCTTTACAATTCCTGTCTGCCGTTTTGATGTGCTTTTGTAAATTACTCAGATGTCCTTGTATGAGACCAATGGTCATGCTTCCTCCAGTGCAGCTCTTGGTGCCTAAAGCTGACCATAAACCAGTAAATTATGTTTGAAAATTTTCATTTTCAGAATGTTCATTTGAATTATTTGTTATTGGGGTTCAATCAACGTTCATTTTGTTAAGCCTGGTGAAGGGGACCCTGTGTGGCCCCGAAATATTGCATTTTTGATATGTCAATATGCGTAAATAAACAACGCTTTATTTTGGACATCATCCATTGGTGTGCTGGTGACATTTCTGATGTACGCTGTGATGCCCAGCGCCATCCGCTGTCACTTCAGCACCCATCTTTCAGCGCAAGGGGCATTCAGTAAGAAGTGCGGCAGTTATCTACAGATATGGATGATGACAAAAAGAAAGGAAGAGTTGGGGTTTTGTAGGCACCAAATGACAAGTCCAATGAACTCCAAACCAGAGTATATGTATAAACATATAACTTATTTTAAATCCATGACAAAAAGTTAAAAGCATCCAACAATGCATGTAGAGTATAAAAAGGAGACACACAACTCAGAAGGAACCTCCTAACACCCCCTAGGTTCCAAATTAGAGGTTAGATAACATGATCAAAAAAATCTATAAACATGATAAATGGAATACAATGATTGACCAGATACATCTCAGAGGAGTAGTCAATCCATTTCATAGTAATAAAAAACCTCAAGTGGAACACAGTTGGTGGGTGATGGTGCAGTACTTGCAATGCTCAATGGTAATGCAGTACTTGAAATTGTCTATGCGTTTCGCGCCACAGGGCGCTTCATCAGGAGGAGGAGGTAGTCCCCTCAGTGTGAAATCAGCAGCTGCACATACACAAGCACCGAACAAAAATGGGGGGGGGGCTGCACACGTGTTCGCAGGGTGATGGAGGATGGAATCTGTAGGTCAGGTGCTGAGCCTATGAGGTGCCAAGAAAAAGGTTAAAGGAGAACTATGAGATGAGTGATTTCCACTCACCTCATAGTTCTAGCCGACCTGTGACAATGAGACTGTCACAGGTCGGCTCAGTAGATCGGGAGGTGAGCGAACACATACCAGGTTCGCTCACCTCTCGATCCTGTCACGGCTCTCTGCCGTGACAGGGGGAGGGGCTGGATTCCCCTCTCCCCGCTCCGATCTGCCAGCGCTGACTGGCGGAACGGACGGGGGAGGGGGCGGGTACAGCTGGCTCTGCCTCTAGATAGGCAGAGCCAGCTGTCACTCATGCAGCTGGGCGGATCCCGTCATCTAAGTCGGGATCCGCTCCGGCTGCGGCGTCTCAGTATACCGCGAGCTGTAGCTCGCGGTATACTGAGCTTAGGGTAACGGGAGGACGCTAGTTTGTGTCCTCCCGTTACCCTAAGGAGAACTATGGGGAAAAACACTGACCCCATAGTTCTCCTTTAATTTCGGTGATGCTAGATGGAAAGGAACCTCAGAGTAGGCAACTGGCAAGTCTCCAACACCTGATGCCGCCGGTGTGTGTGGGGCCGTCTCCAGCCGTGGTTGCTGTCTCCAGCCGTGGTTGCTGTGGCCGCTGCCTGATGGTTCCATACAGCTATCACCTGCAACCCTGGGAATGATTCAGAGAGACACCCTCCTTCAACTAAACCGCAAGTAATCTGTAGCCTTGAGATTATACCTTCTACCTGTATTACTTGGAACTCCACCGCTGCATACTGCTGTTCATTGTATAATGCTACTCCCATTGTCTAGCTAAGACTCAAGCTACACCATATCATCAAGTGAACAGACCCCTGAGGTGGATGTTACTTTTGCTCTCTGGGAGGAAGGAGAACTGTCTGCACTTATCAGACCAATTACTTCAGGCCACACAATTGCGTATAAGATTGACCCCACCATCCAACCTCATTTTCTATAATTTAGATATTTATATAAAGTACTTAAAATAAGTCTTGTGTTATTACGCTGGTATCCTCGGAGAGTATGAGGTAACATCTCTAAGGAGACCACGCTATCAATTCTTGGGTACGTGGCGTATGATGTAACAATTCCAAACTCTCCCTGAACTTATGGAGAGTGACGCCAGGAATTAAGATACCGAATAGCCGCCACCAATACTCAGTCCTACAGGAACGAGTGGACCCTAATAATTCATAATTCACAAGAGCTCTGCAGCTGAGATCCTACATACTTACCTCAGGGTGTTACAATTATTCAGGATTTATATAGCACCAACAGTTTGCGCAGCATTTTAGAAAATAAAGGGAGGCAGTACAGTTACAATATAATTCAAGACAAGATAATAAGGAGGGCTCTGCTCATGAGAGCTTATCAAAGATGACTCCATTTTAGTCTATATAGATCTGCAGCTATCATGGTGCTATGACAAGGATCTATTGAGGGCTTGAAAGTGGTTTAAGGCTGACATAAAAACACTGAATAGTTATCACCAGAGGCATGCCTTCAATGTAGCATACAGTTTACTGCACATGTGCTAGTAGGCAGAATGTTAATAAAAACACTGCAGAAACCAATATTGGTATGCTTGTTTAAGGATTTTATAACATTTATTGAACATTTCTAACTGGATCTTTCTTTTGGGAAAAAGACCGTGGGTTTAGCTCCACTTTATGGGAGAGCTGGCAGGGTGACCAACGCATACGTTATTCTTCCTTTTATAAATGACACATACCACAGACAGCACACAGGGTAGGCACATTTAATGCACACAGATACTTTGTAATACCACTTTAAGTTTATGGTAAGCTTTTTTAGAAGAGTATGGCAGAGCAACATGGCAGAATTCTGCTCTCTACTTTATCAATGATGTACTTCTTGCATATAATGGATTAGGGTGGGCATATGGGATATTTACCTGTTATAGATCTCCAAGCTGGAGCTTGCTTTGTGCGCAAGTGTAATATGTTTAGTAACATACAAGGACCAATTCCTATGCAAACATGGAAGATATCTTCACAAGCACAAATAATTCCTTGCCATGAGGTTACAAAAACATCACTTCCAGTTTGACAGGCTAAAAATTCAGTGTTATTCCAAAAGTAAGATGATTGATGTATGATTACAAGGAAGTATACTATTATGAGATGTTTGTTTTCTCAGTCTCGCAGTATAAAATAATTTTCATTGAGTAAGTGTCTGTTAAGCGAACACCCAACAGCCCATTGTTAATGGAGACTATGGGGTTTATTCACTAAGCTGCCGAGGGCAGCCGAGTGAATGACCGATCTGAAGTAAAGTGAGCCGAACACTGTTCGGCTAGTTCTTCTCGGTCCCTCCAAGGTACCGAGCAGAACAGAAAAAGAGTGAAAAAAGTTTTAAAAAAAGTAAATAGAAAACGATTGTGCGGAGCTAGCAGTGACAGCTAGCTCCGCCCAATAGTTTCCTATTGTCCGGCGGCTCTGCTGCTGTAAAAAAAAAAGAAACAAAAAACCTCTCCCGGCCGCTCTGGGAGCCTCCTGCTCCCGGCCGCCCAGGAGAGAAACACTGATGTGTCTTTTTTTTTTTATTCTGGCACGATCGATTACAGAATAGAAAAAAAAAGACATTTTCCCATTAAAAAGCATTGGGACATTACTATTGGCTATTTCAATTTGCAATAGCCAATAGTAAACTAGCATTGTACCCGCCCTCTGCTGATGGACCTGATGGGGAACTGTAGCAGAGGGCGGGTACAATACTAGTTTACTATTGGCTATTGCAAATTGAAATAGCCAATAGTAATGTACCAATGCTTTTCAATGGGAAAATTTTTTTTCTTCTATTCTGACATCTCTCGTGTCAGAATAAAGAAAAAAAGACACAGCAGTGCTTCTCTCCTTGGCGGCTGGGAGCAGGAGACTCCCGGGGCGCCAGGGAGATTTAGCTGTTTGGAGATCAGTGTCCCTGGTTAGCAGGTAAACAGGGACGCTGATCTCTCTGAAAGTGGCCGGAGCCAGCCGTAAGATCACAGCTGGCTCCGCCCAGCTGTCAGAAGCAGGCTGTCGGACGGCCAATGGCCGGCCGCTCGGCCAGCTTCGGCTTTCAGTACGGCTCAGCCGAGCCGATGCATATGCGTTCGGTTCGGCTGAGCCGCTCGGCCATGATCGGGAGCTGTACGGGCTATTGTGAATAGCCCGTACAGCACCCCTTCGGTTCTACTACCACGGCCATCTACGGCTATCTAGGGCCAGATCCTTCGGCAGCTTCGTGAATAGACCCCTATGGGTCATGTAAAAACATCTTCCCTGTTTATAAAGTCCATTTAATGCCATAGTCACAGCGTTATACTAAGATCCCTATATTCCCAATGCCTTATGAAAAGCATTCTTTACTAGAGTATTATATAACAGTATGTAGGCAAAATAGCTAAGGACAAACTTAAAGTGACACTAAACTCAGAAGTTAAACCTTACAGAAGTACCTTAGCTATTAACAACAATGCAGCTAATTTGTGTATCACTCAGCTGTAGATCCTCCATCTCTGAATTTGTGCTGACACTGTCCTTCCTTACTTTCTTCTGGATGGTGGCTTCTTTTGTTCCCCATAATCCCTGTGTGTTGTAAAGTATCCACCGCTCCAATGTTTCTCCCATCATACGCTACAATCTCAATACAAATTAGTAAACTAAACATGACATTGTAGTGTGTCACGGGAGTGAGCTTGGAGTGGTGGTTACTTTACAACACACACAGGGACCATGGGGAACAAAAGTAGCCTCCCTCCAGAAGGAATGACAGTGTCAGCACCAATTCAGAGATAATTTGAGGATCTACAGCCAAGTGATACACAAATAAGATACATTTTTGTTAATAGGTAAGGTACTTGAATGCATTTTAAGACTGAACTGAGTTTAGTGTCACTTTAACCAGTTGCCGTCCACCCGTTGTAAAAAAAACGGACGGACGGACGGCACTGCAGCATTGGCGGGTTGCCGTCTCCTGACGGCATTTTTTTTCTGCGGGCGCGCACGGGCAGAAAGGACCCGACCAATGCAAACACCCATTGCCGGGTGTTTCACATATAGACGATCGGCGGCTCTATAGCCTGCCTATCGTCTATATGTATGCTCGTTTTTTCGGCCGCCGCCCCCGTTTTTTTGCCCCTGACCCCTCACCTTCAATCCCGGGATCCGCTGCCCCATCTGCGGCCCGTGATCGGGTCGGGAGGGCGTCAGGAGGAAGAGAGATCAGCTCCTTTGCTGACCTCCCTCCGGGCTGTGAATGCAGAAGTGATGTGTATTACATCACTTCCGCATTCACCTGTCAGTCATCTGGCTGCTATAGCCAGAGAAAAGAAGCTGATGAAGCAGATCTCTGCTTCATCAGCTTCTTTTGGGGTCCACAGGTGACATTAGGGGTCCTAGAGACCCCTAATGTCTCCATAAAGAGGACCTGCAAGTGTGCCTTTGCTATTATATAGGGGGATTGTTATCCCCCTATATAATAGCAATAA
>NW_017307625.1:218963-250028 GCF_000935625.1 Nanorana parkeri
CCCCCCCAAAATGTTTAACTCCCCCACCCCCACTTGTACGCAGATATAAACGTAAATACGCGTCCGGTGCCCCAGCGCGCAAAAACGACAATTGCGCTACACGCGTTACATATCGCCGCAGTGAGAGCAATCATTTTAGGGCCATCAATCACTGATAACACTAAACTGATGAGCGGTAAAAGCTTTTAAATCGTCGCCTATGGCCAACTTTGGGTATTATCGTTTTCTGAGGTTTCGCACACGCACGCAATTTTAAGGCTTGACATGTTTGGTGTCTTTTTACCCGACGTGACCCAGTCTTTTATATTTTACCAACAAATTGGGTAATAATAAATGTTTTATCATTTAATATAGGGGAAACAGATTTTTTAATTTTTTTATTTTGGTAATTTTTCCTTAATCTAGTAAAAAATAAAAAACCCAGCGGTGAATAAATACCACCAAAAGAAAGCTCTATCTGTCCCCAAAAAATGATATAAAATTAATTTCAGTACAGCGTTGCATGACGGAATAAATGTCAGTCAAAGTACCGCAGCGCTGAATACTGAAAAATGGACTGGGTGGGAAGGGGGTTTAAAACTGGCTAAAAAAAAAACACACCTTCCGAATTGGCTGTTTAAGGAAAAGGAAAACTTTTCTTGACTATAAATAAAGATACAAGTCTTTTATCATGGGTACTACATTAGATTAATGATCAAATTGTAAATATTTGGTTATTCACAGTAAATTTGGTTAGTGAAGTAGTGCAAACCAGTATGTCCGGCCTGCCTTTGTCACAGGCGATCCAGGTTCCTAATACAATTGGCAATAATCTTCCATACATAAGTTAATTATTAAAAGCAATACCCAAGTGTTTCTCACACACTACTAGACTTGTAGTGCTTCATTTCGCCAGATAATATATAGAAATGTGTGCGGGTGTCCAAAACTATTTGAAGTTTCAAAACTTTGAAATGTCAAACAACCTTCGTCTCCCATTTCTATCCCATGGAGCCATGTTATCAAGCTTGGATTATATAGACACTGATAACTAGTCCCTAAGAGATAACATTGGGATTTAACAGATATTCCGTATGTTAACACATGCTTCTTAGCTTTCCTGTTTTTTTTTTTTACTTTTAGACATAAACTGTCTAATGCAGCAATTTAGCTTTTCAGGGTCAGCACTTAGCATCATTTTACATGGTCTTTCGATCTAAAGCTAAGTTTGCTGAACAAAGTTCCTTTTTAAGCACTGACAGGTTGTTTGCAATTTTGAACTACAGTTCACAATAAAATGTATTTTTGGTTACATAAAGAGTGTGGAAGAATTAGAACCTTGCCACCTTTTCTGAGACAAAATACCAGCCATATGATCTATTTCTATTAACACTGGCAGCAGTATAAAATATGGGCCACGTAGCAACCTTATGTTTGTTGGGGTTTAATAGCTGTCTGTGTCATGTTGTTGGTATTTTCTCTTGGATCCTTGATGGCTGCTGTCTCTAGGTAACAAAGTGAGGGGACATCTCTCCACAAGGGCACAGACAGCAAGAAAAATCTGATGGATGTTCTAACCCTTTCTTTCCCTTACTAACAAGTGTTCTTATTGCTGAAAAGATTTCCCATCACTTCCTGTCCTTGTGGCCACTGTTAACGAGACACGAAATAAGGGAAATAAGGAACCCCCATTAATCGAACAACAGACTGATGGCAAGAAAGCCCTTGCAGAGGTACTCACCCTTCCCCACTCTCCCCAAAACAAAAATAAATATTTGGGCTTGAGTTTTAATTTAAGGCATGCTTATATACAGCCATGTAGTTTATCAGCAGTGATATCACAATTTGGCACTTTAAATGAAAGGTTTAGCAAAATATCAGCCTGGCTGATGAACATGTATCTCACAAAGCTTTGCTCTCTCTACCTGTCAGCATGACCTTTATCAGCTGAGGTCAATGGCTCCTACTACCGTTTTAACTGTCAAATGAGTTTTAATTTTGTGCACTAGTCTTGTAATTTGGGTGCCCTAGCCAGAAAGCACAGCCAGATCCTCTTATCTTCACGGCAGCAGCACATAGCTTGGTTATAGTTTGGACTCGATGGACTTGTGTATTTTTTCAACCTGACTAACTATGTAACTATGTAAGAACACAAGGTCAAAACACATCCCCAACATGTGTGTTTATATAACAAGATAAGTACAGAAGCGCAGCGATGAGGTTATCCTTCTGCTTATTCTCCTGTCTCCTCCTTGTTAGCACATGTATACTGCAAGCATGGCCTTAGTACTGACCCTCCAGTCAGTACTCCAGTCCAGAGAGCTTATATAAAGGGGAATAAAGAAAGCTCATATTAAAGCATTTTCAGATACTTACATTAGTTGAAGTTAAAAAAATATGTCCGTTTTTTTTTATTTTATAAATACATAACTGCATTTATTGATGTTTATTTATTGCTGTCTGAAGTTATAATGTATTTCCACTTTCGGAGCCAAATTGAGTTAACACCTGTTTTAGATTTGTTACATGTTCCCATTCACATAGCATTAGCTAAAAAAATGTTTATAAACATGCTTCTTGCAGTTAGCATTGATTTTACTTGGATTAGGGTTTCTTGGCTTCTTATGAGTTAACATTTCTACTTGCTTCTCCTTCTTTGTAATGAGGGGTTGTGTTAACTCAACATTATCATTTGTAGCTAAAAATTTAGTTTTGGATGAAACAAATGCAAATGAAAAAAAATTTCATTTGTTTCATCAATGGAAACAAATTTTAATGCTGTTTCGGATTCGGAGGCAACGAGCCTCCGAATCTGAAACAGCACAAAGAAACTGCAGAACAAGCAGCATCCGTATCAGCCGCCAGTGCGTTCTGCGCATGCGTGCAGCCATTTTGGAGTATATATTGGCGAACATGTGGGCGCTGCCATCTTGGTGTATACCAAGATATACTGCAAAATGGCGGCACACATGCACAGCTGATATGGCCACTGCTCGTTCTGCAAATAACGTCACCCAACGTTATGCACCCTGCCTCCAAGATGGCGGCAGGCATGCGCAGTACGTGCATTCTGATGATTAATTTTTATATGGCCGAATATCGTTTTAGTATATATATATATATATATATATATATGTATATATATATATATATATATCATTTGTAAAATAGATTTGACCACTGCCTCTCCTAACAGAGGAATACATAATTAAAAGCCTGTCTTCTGCATTGTATATTAATATAAGAGAAAAACACATTCCACATAATCCTGTTCTAGGTCTTTCTATAAGGACATACCACTGTGAAGGTGCACAGAAAAACCTGGATTCAGACATTTGGCCTACTGCAACAAAAGATCTAAATAGTACATTTTTTAAAATTACTTTTCATTATGCTTATGTGAACACATAACAAACATATAGAGGGGTTTTTGTCAAATTTGACTGCAACAGTGTATATACACTTTAAGCTGATGAATAATAGATATTCAAGTACATATTTTGCTTTTTAATTGATCAAGCCACCAATGGAGGAATAAGTCTGTCTCTGGGACAGACTATAGCAAAGTTTTTTTTCCACTGATTACTGTATGATGTAGCATTGTTGTTTATAAGCTGTATTATTCACATTTGGATGCAGATTCAGCAAACAATAGAAAAGGAAAAGGTTCAGTTTGGGCCACATGCCACACCACATGCCGTGGGCTGCACTGTCCGCAGTACTTTTTTTCAGTGCAGCTGTGCTGACATAACTTCATGAAATATCACTCATAACATTTCAGTAATGTTCTGACAAAAAACACCAATGGTTCATCAGCACTGTACCTGTCATCGCACACCATCAGCTGTGCATTCAGTAAGGCTTTCCGGCATGAATGGACCCTAAAAACATTAGAGCAGAATGAGCCCTTTTAAGCTAGCCATATATGTTTCATTTCCTCACATTTAGGCCATTGGATGAATAAGAGAAAACACTAAATAGTGTTAATGGAGGAATCTGCCGGCTACTATATTCAGGCAGCCACGCCCTCGACTGCCTGAATACCCAGAGAGTGACTGCATCTGATAGAATGCAAACACTGTTCGGCCTATAATTTTCAATATGTAAATAACAAAGCGATAATAATATGGGGCTTTTAAGATGTCACATTATATCTATCAAACACAAATGATTTTATATAAAAAAAGATCAATTTTATTAGTTTAAAATCAACATGATTTAGGTACATAAATACATACAGTATCAGTTGAGTACCGTTTGGCAGCATGCTACCTCCTTAGGATCCCATATTACATATATATTATTTTCATACAGTATATTCATTCTAGTCCTAAACCCAGGTACATAACTTTGATATAGTCCAAAGTGGGCCCAAGCTTTGATGCGATTCACATCTGCATGTGCTTCATCGGGAAGACTGGAGGCAATCTAAAGTGTTGCACCAAAGATGCATCAATGCATAATAAACTCCAAACCAAATAACATAAATCACAACATCATCCATTTACACATGAAAACATACTTCATGTTCATAATCACCAAACAGGTGAAAGAAACAGGAGGCATCCGGGGATAACAGGACTGAAGAGATTAGAGAATACATCACAAATTCCTACAAAAATATATAATATACCGGTACATGCTATTTAAACTTATAGCTTGCCCATATAAATCTCTAACATTTAAAAAAAAACAATACCTGGGGCAATATTAGTAAACCAAAATGGTTAGGTTAGTAAGGTTAACCCTACTACAATACAACCTATATAATGGCTTCAAGTAAATATACTCAGAACCCAAAAGACACTTCCCTAAATGTAAGACCATTAGAAGTATTATATACATGTATTAAATGTCCTATAATTTGTTAAGCTATAAAAAAAAAGCCCAAATAACAAATCCCTGAAAGGGACTTCTACACCAACTAAAGATTCATATACTGTAATCTAATTTTCTACTCAGCTCAGTCAATTTTTAAATGCTGGGTTGGGCTGATAGGGCCCCTATTGCTCAATTTTTGGCCGATGTATGCAAACTTTAGACCTGCATTGGGCTATTAACTAAGACTAGAGACTATAAGCAAGCAATCTTTGAGTTCAAAAACTCCCTGACATACACAAGGAATAGAGCTTTGTGTATTGGGTGAAACAGTGACCTTACGTGTACTTAATTATTCTTATAAAAACAACCAGAATTATTCAAGTATGGTCCTTTTTATATATATTCTGGTTAATAATATACATCCTTTATTGTAAAGCTATTTAGCCTTTGTGTTTTTGTAGTGGTTTAAATTTTATATCTTCCCAAACAAGCCTAAATGACGAGTTTTATCATCAGCTTATCAAAATGCGCAGTAACTTTCCTTGTAGGTTATGGGATATCATAAACCTGCTTATTAAAGTATATGAATGGCATTATACGCATTAAAGCTAGTTTCAACGATCATCTTTCTAAATTGTTTATCGTAAACTCAGCATGTTTTGCTCTTATAGAAAATGATGTGTTCACAAATTTTATAGCTAAGGATCTGCATAAAATTAATCTGTGTACAATTTTGCTGCCCTTTCAATGTTTACATTTACAGAATATGAGGCTTTAAGGTTTTCTTGTATCTTACTACATAAACTAGAAGAGCCTGTAATGAGCTGCATATGACTGAACTCATGCCCCCCTGACCCCCCAGCCCAGTCCTCCCCTGCCTGACCGTCATTATTATTAACATTCACATAACGTGCTGATACTGCCTAAAGTTTTTAAAATAACACTTGCAAGCAGCTGTAGATATGCATCAGTTTGTTAAGTACCATATAGGGGGGGCAGGGGAGGACACTGATCTGAGTACTTATGCCTATGCAGAAAATTATTGGCAGACGATATTGATAAATAGGATCAGCTTATTACCCAGTGGAGTACTTCTGACCCACCCTAAATCTCCTGTTATCCTTTTCATTGCCTTTCTCAACCCTCTGTAAATGCAACATCAAACAACTGTTAAAGTGGAACTCCAGGCACAAGCACATCTTTATAAATTCTTAATTGTAAAAAAAGTTACCTGTGGCACGGTGTTGGACTGTAAATTGAAACGATCTTCACAGTTAATATATTTGCTATCACTAAACTGTACTACAGTCACTGTTCTGGCATTCTGACAGCAGCACACCCATCACGGTCAACATACAATAGTTTAGCAGGAGGTAATTTCCCTATCCATAATGTTGTGGGGTGCACCAGGTCCCCTAGGTACTCAATGAGGCCCTAAAACATTAATGTTATATCTTTTCATTGTGACTTTTTCAATAAATGCCTTACTTGCTAAAATGGTACAATACATGTTGTCATTCTTCATTACAGTATGGCATGTGACTGAAATAAATCATTTTACTTCTGTACTTGACATAGCCCAACACTGTGCACTTAAAGTGACGTTAAAGTCACAAATTCCCCCCGCCCATGCTGCTTTAAGGCTTTACCTTAAAAGATGCTTCTTGATCCAATCATCTTTTTCCTTTCACTTGTATTCAGCAATTCCTCCAGTGCTGGTGCCGGTCTCTGATCCAGTGCAGACGACTCAGGTCCTGCGGTGTCTGTCCGACATACACGCTCCCAGCTGTGTGCATTCACCTCCATTGCTCCCCCCCTCTCTTCTCCCTGCCAATGATCTAATTGCGCCCGCTCTCATCCTCCTGCACTGCTGCTCAAGAAGCTTGAGATCTTTAGCCAGAAGCGAGTGGCGGAGACAGAGGAAGGTTTTTACCCTTTTGGTCACTTTTTATTTTTTTTAATGTTTTTGCATATTTCTACTGCTTGCTAACAGTAGATTAATGCAAAAAAAGAGAGTTATATTCTACTTGAACTGTTTTAAACTCTGCATGCTGCACTGCATGTTCTCTACTCACCACCACCCAATTTTATTAGCTATGCTACATATTCTCTCTCTGTATACACTGCACTGTATCATTAATACTCCATGCCACCTGTCTGTCTCTACTGTTCTGTACATTCTATGTCAACACATTCTAACTGTTCTTTAACCTCCCTGGTGCTATTCCCGAGTGTGGCTTGGGATTAATTTTCAGTACCAATAGCGGTAACCCCGAGCCACACTCGGGATTGCACAAAAGTGTCACTTACCTTGTCCCTACGAGCCCACAGTGCCCTCTGCTGTACGCGGCCGGCCGATGCCGGCATCTGACTTTTACTTTCGTTTTCGGCGTCACAGCGGGGGGCGGATGGCATGTTGCTGAAGATATTTTTTTTTCACTTTGTTTCAAAGATGAACTCCAAGCAGCAGCTAAATGTATAGTTATAGTTAAAGATATAAAGGAACTGCTTAACCGTCAAAAGGATTTGTAATCCTGTAAAGCCATATTGGTAATCTGACTGCCCCTTGCAGAAAGCAGAACCTGATCTTCAGCTTCTGTTGCAACAGTACAGTCTGATCAAAAACACCAATTCCAGACACATCCCCAACCTACGGTCATATTTCTGCTTAATCTGCTCTCTCCTCCTGTCAACTGACTCCTGTCCGCACATGTGCATGCAGTGGAGGCTTATTAGCTCCTAGTGCTGTCCCACCCTCTCCCAGTCTGGATGCTGCTGTACAGAGGATTACAGAAGGCTGATATCAAAACAAATTCGGGTACTTACAATTGTCAGGTTTAAGCATGTATTTAATCCTTTTAATGAATAGACAACTGTCTATTTCTGTTTTTAATCTGCCTTCAGCTTTAAAATGAACCCCTTCCCACTGACTGTAGGCATGTATGTGGCAGCACAAAGGCCTTATGCCATGCGGTCAAATACAGTGTAGAGCTGGTGTCACTGTATTGTACTTGGATCATGTTCAGCACTGTGACTGCATTGACAAGGACAGCCCTGGGTAACAGCAAAAATTGAGAGGCAGTAGGATGGGCTCCTAATCATGTGATTATTGTGAAAGCTAATTACAGTGATCACATGATCAGGAAGCACACCTGGTCCCACTGGGATAGTTTTTTAAACTTGTAACACATCACTGGTGTTCTGCCCAAGGCCCACCCCCACTGACACGTTTTACCGAATCATGGGCTTATTCATAGGAGTCTATATCTATATGACTAAGCCCATAATTGGATGATACACATTGGGAGTGGACCATGGGCAGGACACCAGTGATGTGGTACAAGCTTCAATAAACGATTCCAGTGGAATTTGTTTTGAATTTGTTGTAACATTAAAAAAAAAAAAATCAAATTTTACTGTATGCCCTTACCCAAATGAACCACTAAATGTAAGTTAGATAGGTAACATTGTTTCTCATTTTACATTCTTTAGGATAACAAGTTAGCCACATAGCAACACAAAATACACAATTACTTATAATAAGACTACCATATGTAAAGCTAGAAATGTAATTTATAATCATGCTAACAGGAACATGTTAAATTTATGACTGCAAAAACAGGCAAGATAAATAGCTCAACAGGAAAATGAATCATTTTACACACATCTGACATTGTGGTAAATGTAATGCTACCTGAGCCAAAGCCATATTGCCACAGCTACAACCAGGACCAAGTTACCACACAGGTAGAACCATTTTATGATTCCAGCACTGCCATTAGATGCCGAGTTAAAACACAGATTGGTGCCTATATTTCTTTCAGTATCCTGTTATAAAACTATAACAATATTGTATTACCAACAGGAGCACACAATTTTTCCCTTTCAGCTCTCTCAAATTATAATATACTTATTCTAGCTGATATCCTATGGTTTCCAAAATATATAACAGTTAAATCCTTCTTAAACTAATTCTATACTTGGAGCCACACTAAGTTTTCTTAAACATTCTCCCCGCCAAAGACATGGCAGTCTTAAGAGTGGAGAGTACTGGTTTGGCTTTAAGTGTATCTATGGTCAACATCTAAAATCATATATTCAATTTCACATTGAATTTCAATTATTTCTAGCCTACTCCTATTAATCTGGACAATGTTGAAGTTTGAAAACTTACTTTTGAAGAATGCTGCACATTTACTACATTAAATGCAGTCCTGTGAAAATGCACTGGTTTGTCACCCATTTCACGTAGCCTGCTGTCTGAACTACAGATGTTCTGAGGAGGAAGAGTTTCAGGAGGGACATCATCACTGCCTGCGGGCACATAACATACAATGTGATATGTAGTCCCTAGAAAAAAGTACCTGATGGAGCTTGAGATGACAAGGGCGGCTTCTCTTGCAACTCTGTTCCCAGAAGGCCTGATAATGAATACAGGTACTCTGGGGCACAGCGGGGCATGAGTGCTGGATGATAACTTGGGTGTGTGGATCAAGTTCGTTAGCTTCTTTGCTGTACAACGGAATATAAACGCACAGCAAAGAGGCAGATAGAAGATACTCAAAGTCGGGCAGACTGGGTTGGCAGCGTGCAGGCAGAAAGGTAGTGCAGCAGGAGACAAACTCATAGTCAGGTAACAGGCCGGGTTTGGTAATGTGCAGGCAATGCAGGAACAGGCAGGAAGCAGGAGAATCATCAGACAAGCCAGGGTCAGGATACCGGAAGATTAGCAGAGTCAAAAGCGAGCCGCGGTTAGCAACAAGAAACAATACGACAGGAAACAGGCACAGGATACAAGGCACACAGCTGAAGAGTACTCAGCACTGAAGACATGGAGGGGCTGAGCTTAAATAGCCCGTTTGGCGCCACAATACGCCATAGATGCGCGCGCGGACGTCTACGCGAAAGTGCATGGCCCGGCCTGATACTGTGGGCCATGTCGTACGCATGCGCAGACACATTCCACTTCGTACAAAACCTTCCTGACAAAACCAGAGGAATGAGCAGAGGAGAAGCAGCAAAGCATGCAGGGAATCCAGGAAGATAGGCAGATTTTTTTTGAGTAGGATTATTTTGAATTGTCAAAATTACTATTGTTTGTATTGTCATTATAATTCTGATGTTATAAAATGAAAGAGTATGCTGTGACTTTAAAGCTTCTTTAACTGCTTGCCATGTAGCTGTTGTAATTAAACTGCCGCACAGCTCACACTTGAGTTTGGGTGAACTTTTTAAACATGGGAGCGGGAAACTTTAAAACTTTGAACAGCCGGCAATGGCCTGATCACTTGTGCAGTTCTGAGAGAGTGTTGCGTACGCCCACCCCCCCCCCACCGCCACTGCTGGCTGTTGTTTCATGTATACAAATTAAAACACTACAAGTGGTTAGTCTGAAGAGTCATGTTGAACTATAGAACTACATCCAGGTCAAAGGTAAGAACAGGAAACAGGAAGTATAAGGCATATTACCATTAGCAAATAAAGTCCCAGTATTTGGATAATAACTCAACAACAGCTATCTTGGGCACCGCTGTCCCCCGTGCAGGCCCAGGACTGGTATGACGGGTCTCTGCACTTGACTTGGAGGGAGATCAGCACTCTTCCATCACTTCTGGTTTCAGTGTGTCATTTCTCCAGCTGCTGTAGCTGGAGAAGAAGCTGGTAAAGCATGATCCCTAATGTCTCCATAAAGAGGACCTAAAGTAGAGTTGCCTTGTCGCACTCCTTACTGGAAAACCCTGATCAAATGATGGGGGGTGCTCGTAATGACTGGGGATGGCACTGCCAGATAATATAGGTGAATGGATGTCACCAGCACACCAAGAGTATTGTAGTCCAAATTGCTTGTTTATTTAAAACGTCATGTCATCAGAAATCCATGGGAAATCCATGGGAAACAGAATACACAGCAGTCAGCGCTGGATCAAAGACTGGCTAAAAACGACCATACCTTAAGTGTAAAAAAAAAGTTTAAAAAATTTGTCACATTTTTAAAAAAAAGAAGCACAACAAACATGTACATACCAACGCACAGGGTGCACCTATGTGCAAAAATGATGATTGCAGCACATATGTTACATATCACTGCAAATTTCAGAGTGCAAGCAATAATTCTAAACTGTTAGTCACTGTTAACACTAAAGTGATAAGTAGTAAAAGCTTTTAAAGTGTCGACTATGGGCAATTTTGGGTATGGTAGTTTTTTGCATTTCTATGGGCGCACGCAATTTTAAGGCTTCACATGTTTGTTATCTATTCACCCAATGTGACCCCATATTTTATATTTTACCAAAACATTGGGTAATAATACATTTTTTATAACATAACATAGGGAAAACTGTTTTATTTTCAAAATGTTCTGTACTTTTTTTTTTATATAGTAAAATATACAAAAAACCCAGTGGTGATTAAATACCACCAAAAGCTCTATCTGTCCCAAAAGAATTGTATAAAATTAATTTTGGTACGGCGTTGCATGATTAAATAAATGTCACTTCAGCCCTGGATACTGAAAAATGACCTGGACATTAAGGGAGATTAATTGTAAGTAGGATCTGAAGTCTGCAATGTGTCACTCTTTTTGGTATCCTATGCCCTAACCCCTCAAGTGACTGGCACCCAATTACTTTAATCCCTCAAAGATTCAAGGTTTCTACCCTACAGTAAAATGCTACCACACAAAGCCCACAGGCAGTACTTCTCAATCTCCAAGGGGTAAAGGGGCGCTACACTAGTCATATCCTATTTTAATGGATATATTGCTAAACAATGGATTATGTATTCACAATTAGATTCTTGCCAGGAACCAAACTCCCTGAGGAAGCGTATAAGCAAAACGCGTTGGATCAAAATGGAGCAGTATATTACTGCACATGGAGTATCATGTTTAAATGAGATGTACATACTATTGGATTAACGATAACATGTATAATATATGAATTGTGAGAATTACGCAAGAATTTAGGGAATTGAGAATCATGTATGTTACTACCTTTTAATCTCTCATCATGGAATGTTTCAATGAATTGTAATAAATGTATATAAATTCATACTCTTCTGATGCCTATTTCAAACCCCAATACAATCCTGGTTGTGAATTTTTTGTCTAATTGGTATTCTTGGGGTGAGGTCTCAGATTACCTGGCTTGGATAAATCTGGGAAGTGCTTTTCGTCTAGTCCTATCCTAATGACATGATCTCTGACATATTTAGAATTTCCCTTAAGCTCAGGAAACCATCTTGGAGCACAACAGATCTGCTTCAGTTCTGCTCTGACTGACAGCTCACTAGTATAAGTACGTTATTGCTAGAATGTAATGTAATTGAGGAGTTTTATGATTGCAGACCTGTAAAATAAGGCTTTTGTATGAATTTCTATTCCAGGCATGCATCACAATGTAACGCTGAAAGTGAAATAAAACTGCCCTTAATTAAAAAAGGGATCTTTCAGCTTTATCACTCCATAGAGTTACATAAAAAGTTAAACCTATGCAGCATTCTTGTAGCCAAAAGGCTTTGTTAATTACATTTTGGGGTGAATATGTGGTGAAAAACTGGGAAAACTTACTGCAAATGGTATATACCTTAAAATGTTTTCTTTCCTAATTAAAAACCTATCAAATAAAATTCTGCTATAAAAATAAAGCTCAATCTATCCCAAAGAAAGATGGACGAAAGACTACAATTGTACAAAAAATTTGGTGTAAAACCATCAAATTTTAAAAAATATTCTGGGATTGATACCATGCCCTCACAACTTGAAATAGGGAGGCGCCAGATCTTCATTAGCTGAAATGCTGCAGAATCTCCCTCTCCAGCAAGGGATAGATGTCTTGCCAGTGAGGTAGCAACCCCTTTAAACAGGTGAATGGATTTTAGTAGTTACCAGTTGGGTCTTGCCTAAGCCTATGGGAAGGAACAAGGGCAGGACACTTTGGGGCTTAAGTGGTTATATTTTTTGTGACCATATATTTATATATTATATCTTTTTTTTTTTTTTATAAATGCAGAGATTTGTACCTTAGCCACTAGGGGCAAGTTACATCACCTACTAAAATGACTGCCTAGCTGCTTAAAACAGAACTTAAGGTAGATATAAATACACTGTATGTTAACTGCTTTGCCTAATAAAGTATTTGTAGTTTTGGCCAGCCAGTCTTGTGATACTTATACCTTGCAAGTCCATAGAATCTCTCTACTATGTACTCAGTTAGCTTTGCTACTTTCTGGTTGACCTCCTTGCCCACCATCCATTCAAGATTCTTTAGGTGCAGAGGTTACATAGCAAACTGAATTTCTAAATGCAAACTCCTTGCAGATAGTGTCCTGACTGGGAGTTGAAGAGGGGATTTGGACGAAATTCTAACAGTGTATGGCCAGCCTTAGGAAAGCACCATAAGTACAGCCTTGGAAAACTTCAGGTGTCTAAATGTGTCCTGAATGACTATGGTCGTAGAAATGTATTTATGTCTGGATGTTGCACAAGCCTTATAAGAAATAAAAGGAAATGTACTGTATTTTATTTGCTTAAAAAAATCTTGGATATCAGAGTCTGTGCCAACCTAAAGGATTCAAGTGACTGCAGGCATAAAATCCAGCACTGCATGAAACACTCAGATGAAAACCTGAAAACTAAATTCTCTCTACACATCAACAGAGAGAAAAATTCTATCCAAGCAACCAGAACTGTGCAAACATACCATATTTGGAAACATACATTATTACTCTATGAAGTGTTTTTAACTGAATTGACAATGCAGCAGGGATCAGGGAAAAGAAATCCTAGTACAGTGAATAGTTAATTTAATAAAATAGTTTTGGATGTATATATTTTATATTTTTACATTGCGATGGAAGTAAAATATTCATGTTACTGGAAATGTTGCAGGATTTTCCTGTCTTTCCATCATGAATATCTTTTTTTCTGAATATGCAATATAGTTACAATGTAAAAAGCAACTTGTCTGCATGATCGGCAACAATATTTAAAGTTGAACTTCAGGCAGATATAAAATATGTAAATTAGGGCAGCTCTGTATTAATTAATAAATCATTAAACACAATTAGTGCTGTGGTATAGGGGACTTAATGTAGTACTTAAAGTGGACCTTTACCCCCTTTGACTAAAGATCACATCAGCATACAGCTCTGCATGCGGATATGAAACCTTCTTGCATTCATTAGCTAAACAAACCAATTTTTTTTACTAACAATTTCTTTTTTTCCACTTCCTGGCCTACTTTGGCACAAATTATGTAATCGTGCCCACGCATTGCATCCTGGGAAGGTTACATCAGCAGAGCATGATGGGAAATCTCATGATGGGAAATCTCATCTGTAATCTCATGAGTTCTCAGGGAAAGGCATTTTTCTCCCCTGAGATGATGTGCAAGGTCACATGTCCTAGTCCCATGTGCCAGAGTTCCAGGAGGTAAAAGGAGATCTAGTAACCTGCCCTTAGTAAAAATGGCCACTGAGAGAAAAGTGGGGAAGAAAAGAAAAATAAGGTACACAAAAAATAAAAAGCCGGCATTTATCTAGAAGCATCTGTTTCTAGTTTGCCATTAACAATTATAAATTAATTTTATATAATTTTTTGAGGCAGATAAAGTTTTCTTTTGGTGATATTTAATAACTGCTGGGATTTTCTTTTTTACAATTCAAATGAAAATCTATCAAACGTTTAGAAAAACAAATGGTTTGCTTTACTTTCTTTATTAAAAATATGCCAAGACAGTATGAACACCCTCAAAATAGTGTCTTTTGGAAAGTAGACACCCAGAGGTGACCTAATTTTTGCCACAGTTTTTTTGGAAATTAAGAAACATTGGGGTTTTGAGAGGGGGTAAAGCATGGATCTTGGTAATGGTGAACCAAATACAGCACATCAGATCATACATAGAGGGATCAGGGGGCGAAAAGGTTAATGTACAAATCATACATAGTGGCAGGATGAAGATGAAGGGGTTAAAGTGCAAATGGGCAGAAAAAGGGAGATAAAGGGTTAGTATACAGGTCACAATGCAGAGGGAAGGCTTGGCATCAGTAGTTTAGGAGATGAGAGGCATTGAAAAGGTTACAAAGGTCTAAGCCACTGAGAATCAATGAATAACTCATCAGCTGCTGCTGATGAGTCATTCATTGAATCTCCCATTCACAATTTACAGTGATTCCTCTCCTTCCTCTGTAGTAAGAGTAAGGGAAGAGATCTTCAGTGTAAGCACTAACATGATTGCTGTGATTAGTCAACAGAGCAATCACATATTATTAAACCACTCTTATAGGTTCTGTACAGTGTCTCTGTGTACTGAGCTGTCAGAGGATGGCTCAGTACACAGTGACTAGTGGGTGCAGTGGCCACCTCTCCACTGTTTTATTACAATACGGTGGTAGGGAGGTGGTTAAAGTGTATTTCTGTCAGAGCACATTGAAAACCAGAC
Organism: Nanorana parkeri; assembly: GCF_000935625.1. NCBI lineage: Eukaryota > Metazoa > Chordata > Amphibia > Anura > Dicroglossidae > Nanorana > Nanorana parkeri. The sequence goes on from NW_017307625.1 coordinate 234,203, forward strand.
AAGCATAAGGTGCTAGTTAAAAATACTTTATTATGAAAAGTGTCCACAGGAGCAAGCAAAAATCATAAACAGGAACAAGCCAAGGTTAGAAAACAGAGTGGGTAGTCGTACAAGCCAGGTTAGGAACACGGAAATCAGCGTTGTCAGGAACAAGCCAGGAGCAGGAACTCAGGAAGAGAACCTCAGCCAGGATCGGGGCATATACGGAATCAGGATACACTGAGCAGCAGGAATGCACTAGCAGGTAAAACCACACAAGGGCAAGTTCAGACTGGACTGATCAGTTTAAATAGTGAGTGGGGTGACATCATTACACAGAGACAGGAAACTCCCATCTGGCTCTCTCAGATGATTTTCCCTGTTTGGCCATAAGAGGGAGCCTGGGAGTAGTGAGCAATGGTACACAGTCTGCTCAGAAAAAGGAGGAATCACAGGTCGGTGGAATGGCAGCCACACCAGAATGCTGCAAACCAGTTAAGTCAGGGTAGAACCCTGACAATGTCCACCTTTTGCAGTCAAATCTGAGAATCCCCCACTATATATTTATGTGTTTCCATTTACACAAAATGTAATTGCCTAGTCAGAAAGGCAAAATTAACCACTAAAGAAGACCTGCCTGTTGTCTCCAGTATTCAACTACATGTATATTCATGCTGGGAACATCAGCTGTTTATGTAAATAAGCCCCTTCACCTCTTGGCTGAAATATAAATCATGCTCTAAGGATCTAAGTATTATTAGGATTACAACTGGAAGGTACAATAAGTGGTGACTTTGTCCAACAACAATCCAAACATTAAAATGCACATTAGACACTGTTTACATGAGGTTTGAAGAGAGCAGCACTGATGGAATCAATCAGAATGTGTGGGCATCATTGAATACCTGTAAACAGTTTGATGGAAGTGTAATTTTCTGTATTTAAAAATATTATCTTCCATATATTAGACTTTCACACTAGTTCACTGTCTATAGTCACCGTCTGTTTTAACCTACAGCACCCAATTAATGAGCAAAGTTGATTACTTAGATCCTTTAAAACTTTAATGACTTGCCAGTCTGAATGATTTACTGATCCTACTTTATTCCTTTATTTCTGCACCAAATGGCAGACATTTTCTGGTACATTTTCTCATAAGTTTCTTAATTTACCATACATCATTTAAACTTGATTAACACCAGTGTGTGTTTAATGTTTAATTAATGATTAACTTAAATACAATACAATTAAGAGATGCATAGCTTTCATCTAATCATGCATATATTTTACATTCCCATCACTTACAAACTACTTACAAAAGATAATTATTTTGTGTTTATTGGTAATAAAATAATCAGAGTTGTATAACTCCCTTGTTATCTTGCATTGAGTCTCCAGTAAGGTTAACCTGGTGAGCCACCTATGTATTTACTAGGCTCCATCATCTTTTACATTTTGATGGTAATCTTGGTAATTCCTCCTTTTGCAATCTTATCACAGCAGAAAGATCTAAAACTACCTCCCAGTATAACATGGAATTATCACTACAATTAGAGACACTGAGGAGATGTCTTTTTTATAATATGTTGAAAAATGAAATACAGATGTAGTCATCTACAGGTGTAGTGCCAAGTCATAAAACGCTTGGGCTAAAGTTTGGTTCAATAACCCAAAATGTTCAATAACCATGCATACTTTTTACATTGTTTACAATGTTTCCTTTAGTAGAATGTAGCTTGTTCTGAGCCAGATATCTTTCAAGAGTGGTCGGCTAGGACTTGATTCTCCTCAGCATATCTTCATGTTGCTTTTGGATTCTTCCCATATCATTTTCCCTGTGTTGTACTGTCCTCTATTTTTCTATTCATTCCCACCGGTGATCTACTCTGGGGGAAGCCCTATCTTGTTCTGCAGAAGCCCTGACAACTGGGATAATGATACAGTATATGCATATCGACCATCTCTTCAGATTTCAGGCTCTGGCTGCCCCTTCCTACCTGATAAGCGTAACTAACTGCCAAGTACTATAATATACAACATTAATCATCAACAGTGAAGCACAGCAGGCAGGTAAAGACTAGGCAGAGAAGGCAAACACAGAGGTGCTATTTGCATTTTAGTATTGCCATGTTTTAAAGGGTTAATTGGCCTATTGGACATCAGGAATAAAGTACAGGCACACCACCTCTTTTAATCCTAGCAATAACCACTACAATCCCTCCTTCAGATACATGGGTGTATCACCTTTTCTTTTAGGGGGTTATTCACTCAGCTGGTGAAGGCCGTTTGGCTATTCACTTCAGCCAAATACGGCTGATTTCAGCCGTACATCGGCTGGCTTCGGCTCCCTTCACTTCGGTTTAGCAGGACATAGTCATCATGTTCGGTTGAGCCGAATTGAAGTACCCATTTGACTCAGTCAATCTAACATCTGGATCAGCTGAGCTGAACGCCCGGCAGTTCACTTACTGCCATTTGCCCCTATTCTCATAGGGACTGATCAGCAGTGAGTGAATAGCCGAATGGTGCCGAGCGATGAAAAAAACATGAACAAAAGAAAGGAAAAAAAAATGGCATGTGGTCCCCCTTCTGATCCATACCAGACCCTGTAGGTCTGGTAGGAAAGTTAAGAGGGACTCCAAGTAAAAAAAAAGTCCTACCAGGCCCTTTAGGTTTGGTAGGCATTTTAAAGGGAAACCCAAAAAAATGAGGGAAAAAACTTGGGGTCTCCCTAAAATTCCCAACCAGACCCTTAATCCGAGAACTGGATGTGCAAGTGCCCCCCCGCACCATACCAGGCCACATGCCCTCGGCATTGGGAGGGTGCTTTTCCAGGATCTGTCCTATAAAAGCACCTTGTCCCCATGCCGATGAGTACAAGGGCCTCTGTCGCCACAACCCGAGGTCTGTGGGCAGGGGGCTTATTTGCATCGGTGTACCCCCTTTAATAAAGGAGCACCCAGATGCTGCCCCCCCTTATGAATGAGTCAGGGGTACTTGTACCCCTACTCATTCACTAAAAGGTTAAAGTCAAATGTTAATGAAGAGACCACACTTTTAGAAAAAATCCTTTAATTGAAAAAAAAACACAACAAAAGTTTTTGATAATTCCTTTAATAAAAAAATTAAAATCCCGAAAATTTTTAAAAATTGATCCAACAGGGTAATCCAAAGGTCAATCACAATGTCCAGCTTTGTCCATGATGCTGCCGACTTGTCAACATAAAAAAAACCCTGCCACCTGCCAACCCATCTGCACCCGCTGAACTGCCACCCCAGAATGAAAGTTTGACAGAGGCTAGTACAATGTCAACTAGGCGGAGCTAGCAGTGACATCACTGCTGGCTCTGACATGTTCCAACTGTGAAATGACTCTTCTCTGGTACCGGCCAAATAAAAAAAAAATTGCCCATTTGTTGTCATTTAATGACAGCCCATTGTCCTCAAATTACCCTGGGTTAGTGTTGTGGCGGAAGAGGCCCATGTACTCATCAACATGGGGACCAGTTGCTTTTGCAGGGGGGACCCTGGAAAGCACCCTCCCAATGCCAAGGGCATGTGGCCTGGTATGGTGCAGGCAGGGGGCGCTCGCTCAGGCCTGTCCTCGGATTAAGGGTCTGGTTGGGAATTTTAGGCGAACCCCGAATTTTTTTACCTGTTTTTTTGGGGGTGAAGTTTCCCCTAAAATTCCTACCAGACCTAAAGAGCCTTTGTTGACATTTGGGGGGAACCTCATGCACATTTTGTTTTTTACTTTTTAACTTGGGGTCCCTCCTTACTTTCCTACCAGACCTAAAGAGAGGGGGACCCTGAGCCATTTTTTTATTTGTTTAAATTTGCAGGGAGAATGGTCTGCTCTAGCTCGGCTGAGCTGTTCGACTGCCTTTGGCTGCTGTAAGGGCTATTGTGAATATCCTGTACAGCAGCCCTTTGGTTCAGCTGAACCGAAGAGCTCTGGCGGCTGAAGTGAGCCAAATTATTAGCCGAAGCTACGGCTATATCCTTTTGGCTCCTTTGTAAATAACCCTCTTAGTCTTTGTATTTTCTTTTGTTATATTATCTTAGTAGTTGCCGTGCCAAAGCAATACTGATTACTGTGCAGGTTTTTAAGTAGTAGTAATTTGCCATCCTTTTGGTGTGTGGAGTAAATTAGAATATTTAATTAATTTAATGTAAATCTATGCTGCCTCTTCTAATCATGGCACACCTGTTTGCTAGTGGAACTTGTTTTTTAAGTTAATTGATTTACATGCAGCAGACAAAGTTGCTATCCCAAACAGGAAGTCACAAGATATAACAATAAACTATTTCACACTCAAAGATTAGTCCTTTGTATTTTAACTGAATAGGTAAACAATACATTTTTCCATGAGATTTTAAATTAAACATCATTTAGACCAGGTAAACAGAATTGTATCATTCATACTGTATAGTATATAGACATACAAAAATGAAAGCCATAGGTGACATGATGTATTTATGATGTTATAACAGCCTGAGGCTAGTCCTGTTTTATCTCTTTTTTTTTTTTTGCAAAACAATCGTTTAACGTCATAGGGGCAGCTGCAACATACAGTAATTAGAATAAAGCCAGTCTTCTCAACATACCAATGTTGATTTATTCAATCATGACAACATGTTATATACACAAAGAAGGCTGTACTTTACCTTTTTTTATGTAATATGGCAGTGAAGGCTCCTGCATCCTACCTTTATCCTCTTTCCTTGCACATTCACACAAATCCTTGAATTGTTTTTATCAGAATACAAGGTGTTGTGTGAATGGAGGAGGACAGATCATCTTGCATACCCACCCCTCACCTCACCTCCCCTCTCCTCCTCTATTCACAGAAAGCCTATGCTCTCATCCCTGGAGCACCTGCAAATCCCAAGCTGTGTGATGGATTAAGCTTACAGCAAGGTAATTTTTATGCTTGGCAGCCTTCCACACACATATTATTAGGGCTGTCTTACTTAGCTAGTGCAGTATCTAAAATAAATCTTTTCCCCAGAATTCAGGTTTTAAAAGAAGAGATGTTTTAGAGATGACAAGGAAAAAGATAGGTAGTAGGTTACATGACAACGTTTTTGCATCCCCAACTCACAATATGAAATTTGCTACAAAGGAAAAGCAGCTAGATCCATTTCAGCATAGCAAGCATTTATTTACTTGGTGGCATCTTACCAGCTGTAGAATTTGAGATATCTGTTTTAACAATCATCATGTATACTGGAGTTGTGTTGCTTTTTCTTAGAGTGGATCAGCAAGTTTCCTATCTCATACTAATTTAATCAATTTAGAAGAGAAAGCAAACTTATGTGGAACACAGGTGCAGAGCAGAATTTCCTTAGGGCTATGAAATAATCTTATCCACACATTGTACATTTCACAGATGTTCTAGACATATATAGTACCATTTGTAAAGTTTAAATAGAATACTTTACTGACCTATTGTATAAGACAATGCAGGGAAGAATATTATAAATAGGATAATGTAAACAGGCAAAGTGACACCAAGAGGTTTAATGTGTTACATAAGTATCACAGTTTTACCTATATAAACATTAAGCTATTGTTCAGAATTATATTATATTTACAGGAAGACTTATTTTTTCATGTCTACAAATGTTTTGCCTGTGGGTTTTCTCTGTACATTTTTTCTTTCAAACTATAATTACTTTTTGTAATTCAGACAAATCCCAAAACATTCTTCATGCATTTGCAGATGTTTATGCCAAATTAAATGGCTGTAAATAGTGGTTTCTCTTATAACTTACATTAATTTGGCCAGAAAGGTTATTACTTGATTGGCTTTCTGTGTTTCTTAAGCAATTGATTGCATTTAAAAAATAGAAAAAAGCTTTAATTCTGTACTTCATTGTAAGACAGAAGAGTGCAATCAGGCAATCAGTTAAGAGTTTTGAGATGATGACATAAATATATACAATCCCATGCAAATATCAAATGATTCTGTGGATTTAAAAAAAAACACAAAACACAAGATAATATTGTTAGACCATTGTGCTAAATTATGTAGAAAAGTTGAATTGGAGGATTGTCCAAATCAGTGTTATATCAGAAACCAAAAAGAGCCAATCCATGGTCAGAATTTAGTAATTAGTACTGGCAACTACAATACATAAACATTAAAATTGTTACAGTAGAAAAGAATGAAGATAAAAATGCAAGAAGGTACATACAAAAACTTAATACATATTTTTCTCAAATAAATGTTTATTGGGTACATAAAATGCAATACAATGCAACAAATAAAGCCTAACTCAGGTAAATAGAAACAAGAACACTCACATAAAAGGTATAAACATTGGTGCAAAAAACATATATATATTTTTTGTTTTATTCAGGCAATCATATATCTAATACTTTGATCTAGTTTTGTATTGCTGTATTTCTTTTAACTAAAGTTTACTGTTAGGGCTTGATTGATAATAGACAATAGATAATCCCTGGGAATGTCACCCAATTAAAATTTAATCCAAATGACTCATCCAAAATGGGATGCTAGCTGGTAACCATGATGCTCAAAAACACTAGTAGCTGCAGATAAAGCATTTACAAGTGCTTAATAGCAGTATATCAAAAATACATTATTGTGCCAATATTACCAGTTTGGAAGATTGCAAAGTAGATTAATAGACATCCATTAACCCACCACCACAATGAAAACTCCAGACCACACTCGCACTACCATAAAGGTTTCCTATGTTAAACTACTTATGAACCCTTAGCATTAGCGTAGCATGAACCATAGATGCCTGGTACAAGCTGTTCTATACTTATTCTCATATAAACTCATGTATAGCTCTCATATCGTCTCAGCCACATATATTGCTCAGTTAATTTCCTTGAGATATTTAGTTATAGATATATCTGTATTGTATTTCCATATCAAAATCCCTCTATATATGTAGCAGTTTATCTCCAGGGACCTCCCAAACATATTTATTGGTACCAGGACTGTACCTCTTTGACAGAAGCTTCACAGTGCTTATTATCAAGTAGGCATTGATGTATATTGCAAGAGGTAATATTGCACATTCACCAGGTGAGTTACCCTTGTAAAATATACAACATCTATAGCCCTGTTCATCTTTTTAGGAGCATAACAACAAATGAGATTTACTGTATATCTATATCAGAATAATATTCATAAATTGGCTTAATGGTTATCACTTCTGCCTTGCAGTACTGGGGTCCCTGGTTGGAATCCCAGTCTGGACACTATCAATATGGAGTGTGCTTGCGTCGATGTACTGCCGTTTGCTCTCACATGCCAAAGACATGCTGGAAGGTTAATTGGCTCCAGTCTAAATCAGCCCTGTATTCATGTGAGATAGGGACCTTTGATTGTAAGCTCCTCGAGGGCAGGGACTTATGTGAATGTAAAGTGCTGTGTAAATTGTTGGTGCAATATAATATACCTGTAATATATAAATGTATGCACAAGTTCATCTCCTGGGGACACATTCATGTACCATATGTGTACCCCCATTGAACATGTAGGCTTCCCATCTATCTTTATCATAAGTACACTTAAAGCACAAGAAGCCATTAAAGTGATATGTTCATTAAACAACTGCTCCTTCTAAACACCCTTCAGAGATGTGCTTATACTGCAATGCTGGTCAACACTACAACCTGTATTTTATGGCTCATTCATAAAATGCAGGCCACAATTTTAAACCTGCAGTTGTTAAATTAGTTCTCTCTACTTAACTTGATTTCAATAGAGCTCTCTTCCAGGTTTGTGCTTTATAAATGTGCATTTTTTTTATAGCAGAGGTAAGGCTATTGTAAATTTAAAGACATCTTGCTGCTTTACATACAGTATGTCTCCATTACACCAGTAAACCTCTGTTTATTTAAAATACCTATTAAAGAACACAGGGATTAAAAATAAATTGGAATTCCAAAATAAAAATGTTATTCGCTAATTAGTTTCAAGTTACCTTCAGTCATGTGCAGGAGAAACTGCTAAGATTTTAGATTTCCCAGCTCATGATTGGGTGTTTGGAGTATGTACAGGTTCACTTTAACAAGATTGAGAATTCAGTAAATCAATACATTTGTTGAATTGCCAGCAGTATTGAGCTGTGTCTGTCGACATTCTGCCATTGTCAGTATGACGGTCAACTATACAACCTAGACTGTTACATTTTTATGTTTTTTTAATGGCGCCTCAATTTATCTAAGAAGTTATTTAGATAGTGACTGCAACATATGTGGTTAGATTAAGATTGGACATCGTAATAGCTAAGATGTTCACCTCTATCATGTCCTGTGATCCATTAGCCATTGTACCAAACTTTACACAATATATATTTCTATACTTTCAGTTTTAGAAATTTGCACTTGAGACATTGTGATGTAATTTGAACTCTAATGGTCAACATCTTATGTAAGACCAAGCTAAACACAGTGAAATTAGTAAAATAAAATAAAAACAGATAATTCATAATTACTATTAATCAAAAACATTTTTAAGTCAATTAATAGTTATAAAAAGGTATACACCATTTAAAGGTGCAATTGGTGCAAGTCCTGGAATATGACTTGGTGTCAGCCTCTTGAGGTGTACTATTCAATAGAGGAAAAGGGAGAAGCAGCACAAGGAACTAGTCAGCTAGAGTGAAATAAACATGAACTCATTAGTCTGCTGCTTCTCCTTTCACTGTCCAGTCACAGGATGAGGGAGGGGAGATAGCCTGTACATGAGAGTGAAACTGCAGTAAAGGAAGATCAAGTCCCCTTTCTGGCTAGTTGTATAAATCTCAGGACTAGATAGAAAGAAACATAAATGCTTTGGCAGGTAAAGAAAAAACTCTCAAATACTTATTTTATCTGTGTATTTGCCTGGAGTTCTCTTTATATAATGTTTATGTAACCTACCCATTTTGTCTTGTCAGCTAGACATAGTGATGCTTTCATTTGTTTCATAATTAAAAAGCAGACACGTAAAAATATATATTTTTAATGTGGCTTTTTCTTTTCCTTCTGTCTGTCTAGTTTGATAGAAAAAAAAATGTAAGGGCTTGACAAAGCTTAAAGTAGTTAATATAATGAGACAAGGAATTTTGGGTTGATTTCCCAGCACATTTTAACTGTATGTTTTTGTGTTTCTCCAATATACAACAGATTTCCTGTAATGATCCCAGAAACGTTCAACAACAGTACACCGGCTGTAGTAAAAGCGGTTATAAAGGTTCACCACAAAGATGGGAAAGCAGTTATCCAATATATAACTCCAAATACTGTATGTGAGCCATTTATTGAAAGTTAATTATTTTCTAAAAGTTATTTATAAAAATGTAAAAGGTTAGCAATCAGTGGTTACATGATCACTCAGCTCTTGGTATATAGAGCCCGGATGGGACAGCTGCAGTGTCTCCCAATACTTCTACTAGTGTGCCCATTGTATAAATGGGTAAGTCGTATTAGTCCAGTAGACAAGATGTCAAAAAGACAAAAATGCAGTATTGCAGTGTGCAATGATATCTTTCTTATTGGACTAACAAAATATATAAAAGACAAGCTTTCGAGAGTGAACCTCTCTTCTTCAGGTCAGAAGCAAACACAAGTCACTGAGACTGTGGCTAAAAGTCATGTACAAGTTATTGTACAGTATAAATAGTCTTTAATGTACAGAAGTATGTATATATAAGTATAAGTATATATAATGTGCAGCAGTGGATACAATATTCTACTTGGTGTATAGCACTACATGTAACATGTTGGAGGCTGTATATCAACCTAGAAGTATGGTATAGCCTATTTCTCTCAGTATGTATGGGAGAAGACATATGTAAGAGAGATGTAAAATGATAGGAGATGGACTGGCATGCATATGCATACACAAAAGGTGTGCAGGGTGTGTGGTTTATATTCAGATTTCTTCATATTTTAGCACAATGGCCTAAGTATGTGGACATAAAATGAGCTAGCTTATACTAGTGCCACCGGTCTATATTGCCAGAAATTATATACAGTAAATGTGTGGATTCTGCTGTAGAGACAGCTTTGGCTCTACTTCATTTACAGAGGTGGTTTAATGGGCTACCCATGACCTCAGTCAATTCAGAGGTGGTATGTCAACTATTGGAAGCTACTGCATAAATGCCCTCTAATCATGTTTCACCTTTATCCCTTAGGACTGAACTTGTCTGTGTCTCTGGTGTTCCTGAAAGCTTTGAAAACACTTTTAAAAGCTATTTCATATGAAACTAGTGTTAAACCCTTACATTAAAACTTATGTGAACAAATCCTAGGTGTGTTAATATTTAATAATTGATCATAACTGTTTATATTTATAATATAACCAAAACATGTTTGTCTGCTTGAACATTATTTCTTTAAAATTTGTACATCCTTATGAGTCCAATTAAACATGAAAGAGGCACATTGGCAAAATTCTGGCATATGATATCTTTAAGGTGCTTGGAGCAAAATTGAATGTATTTGCAGCAGAAAATGTTTTGCTCTTCAGTCTTTCCATAGTCATAACGTAAACATATGAAAATATGATATTTTCGGTCATCTGACATTCAATTTGCTTAAATCCTTAAAGTGCATTTAAAAAAATGAATCAGAAATAGTCTTCACATAATACAGTTGACATTACTTATCTATATTCTTGTTAAATCAAGTCTAATATGCTTCTGAGATTAAATATATATTTAAAAATGATCCTTTGACTTTCGGTTATAGAGAATGATTAGTCTTTGAAAATGAATATTACATATTCTGAACAAGACAGAAAAGCGAAAACTGGAAACAATCTAATTTTGTGGGGAATGAGAGTTATAGGGAAATAATGGAGTTATTATTTATATTGTATATGTTAATGAGGGGGATTGGTAGTGGTGTGATGGGAATACTCTGCCTGAAGTTGACCCTTATCAATTATAACTTAATTGTACTGGTTGCTGTTTGTAGATGGAAAAATTGTGGCTTCTACATCCACTGTACCTGTCTAGTTTTAGCCCCCATTCACACAGAGAGTTATGCTGCACTTGAGGATTCCTGCGGCAACAACCTATGGAACTTCAAGGGGTTGCAGAATTTTCCAAGGAGGTAGAGAGAGAAAGTGAGTAGAAAGTGATCAGATTCACATCAGAAAAGAGTTACAGAATGTCTCTACCCAGGAATGGTATATGTTTAGATTGTATCTAAACACGAGAACAATATGTTGCCTCTTACCAGTCCTAAAATGTGTTTTTTGCCTTATTTTTTTCACCTGACATTCCTGCCAACCACACACTCCCTGTCATAATGTGAAAATGCTCACTCACTGTACTGTATCTAGCACAGGGTTGACAACAGCAAGGTTCTTCCCATAAGATTGGATATTGATATTCAACAGACTAAAATGGTGGAAAAAAGCTAAATAGTTATTGTAATAGTATATGTAAACCCCATCAATCAACTTCTCTAAGATTGTTCACTCCAGCCCCCCATAGATTGGTTTCAGATTTAAATTACAATAAGTTTGACGAATGACCTGTGAATCAAATCCACACGCATGCTCATCCCTACGAAACAGGTGCACATCTATGCAAACTTTCACTCAAAGTTCACCGGACATTTATCCTTTTAGAAAGCATATTTCTATATACTGCCAACATTTGCCCAACATTCTCCTAGTGAAATATGCTTTCATCAGTATTTAGTAGGGATGCACAGATACTTTTCAAGTACTAGTGCAGATACTTGGCATTTTCATTAGAACTACCAGGGTTGCAGCGGTTGCAGCTGGGACCTGGCTCTGGCACACCACCACTATCCTGAAATCATTAGTCTGTATTGTTTTAGAAAAACTGTCACATGACAATAAACAAAAATGTATTGGTACTCATACTTCTAAGTACTCGGCAAGTACCAGTACTGGTACTCGCAAAACCGGTATCTGTGCATCCCTTTATTTATATTTATAAAAACAAAATCATACATTAAAACAGATGTACAAATCCCGGGAGCTCCGTGTGCTTCTTACAAATGACAGCTGCCTCCTAATTTTTGATTTTTTTTCTAGTGTAGTCTTGGAGCTCAAAAGTATCGGTACATGTACTCGTACTTGTACCGAGTACTGTACTTGGTATCTGTGCAACCCTAGTATTTAGCAACATTTATTGTTCTTGCATGGGAAAAGATGCTTCTGTAACTTTTGTCACATTTAGAATAGGGTGAATCCTGTCTTCCCTGTACATTCACCTGACATTAACTGAACACATTTAAAAAACTCTGCATAGTTGAAATGTCAAATCAATTCATTTTGTAATGAAAACACAATCATTGCCTACTTTTAACACAGGTTAAGCACTTCACTTTAGTGATAAAAAAAGGATTTAAAAAAGTGTCCTCTAAAAATGACCAGTCCAGCATACTAGGCAATCCAGATGGTATACCCATGGCAAGGAGACACTGTCAGGTATACTCTGTGAAGAATTTCTATAAATGAACATGACTGTGCCCTGCTGATACCTGTCATCATTGGAGCATTGGAGGGGCGCTTTGAACGGGCTTCCCCAAAAACAGAGGTGCCCATCCCAGTGCTGACCTGCACCAGGCTTTTCGGAACCCCAGTGCCCATGAGAAGGTGTTGGCAAGAGATTTTATGTGTTTGTATGTGCCCCCACAGGAACAATTTTTTTTAAATAGAATATTTCTTTATTATTTTCCAATATATACCCAGTATAAACATACAAACATTATTATTAAGTTATTAAGAGTCCACCATATAATATCCCACTAATTCTAAAAGCATTCTTACCTTAAGGGTCTCAGCTAATATGAAGCCAAAAAAAGGAAGAAGGAAACATACGAGAAAAAAAAACATAAAGCCCTCCCAACCCATACCCCCCCCAAAAAAAAGACCAACAACTCACTCTCCTTTTCCCACACTGCCCCCCTCCCTCCACAGTGGCCATACGGCTGTGCCTCTTATTCGCTAAACTAACATAGCAGCACTATCAAATTTTATCCATGGGTTCCACGTCACCAGAAATTGTGAGTACCTATCCTGTGATCACGCTACTAACTCTTCTATCTCCCCACAAGAATTAGGTAGTTTTCCCCTCCCTGGTGAACAGGTTTCCTTTGGATCCCTAACCAGCTTACCATGCGTGCAAGTATAACATTTACAGAAAAAAAAATCCACAAGACTCAATAAAGAAAGCTTTACTATTTGGACTATTGCCAAGGGAGCACAAGCTTGTTCCTACACACTTCTCAATTGCCAAGGACACATTAGTGACATAGTGGCCTCTGGGTGGAACCACATAACACAGTCAGGAGATACATTCAACACACCTGAAAGTTTTGCATGTTGCAGATGTTAGTGATATATTTAGCTCTGCAACAGAATTAAAATTAGGTTTACCTGTATTAGGCATGAACTTTAAAGAGACAAGAGAAATGCATCAGCAATATTTCTTTAGCAAGAGGTTTCAGTTTGCTTAGAAGTTTATTTTAAATAGATAATGTTTGCTTTTGCACTGTAAATGAATTTATCATGTGGATTACAGCAACAAAAGCAGTCAAATTAATTTTGTTTAAGAAAAAGAAACTTCCTCCAGAGTGCAATACATTGTATAGCCTGTTTAAAATGTAGAGCGTATCCTACTGTGAAATTGCAAGTCGGACATATTTTATATATGCTTTTAATGGAAGCTGCACTTCTGTCATTTAACACTTAGGTCAGAAAAATACATTTCATTTAAAGAAAAGGGAAAAAAAAGGATTTGATGAAAGAAAAATTCTACTCAGAAATGGATGAGTCAGCTGTGAATGATTCCTGGTCCTGTGATTTCTAATTAAGACTAGAAAAAAAAAACATTTTGTAATTAAAAAGAAACAATGAAGCGCTTAGTCATGTCCTCACCTTATGGCTTCACAATTGTTTACTTCAATGTTTTTGTCTTTTTTCCAAATGAAAAAGCCAGTGTGGTCTTTCTAGAAAACAACATGTATGATAAAGCAATTAACAAGCTTCATTTGTAAACATACCTCAAGTAAATATTTTAGGATATAAGCCATTCTGAGGAAAGCAAATAACATTTCACAGGTAAAGTACAAAGTATCACAGGGCCTGTGCATGTTATTTGAAATGCTAGCAGCTTTAACATAAGCAATTCCAGTGTTTTCAGGTAGGACTGTTCACACAACAGTAGGAATTCTTAAATGTTTTAAAATCCAGAGAATCAAAATAACAAAAATGATTACCATCGTGGGACTGAAGAAGAAAATTATTACCGATAATGACTGCTCCACTGCGAGCAAATGGTTTCTTATGTTTTCTTTTAAGAATGGCCATCATGTTTTGTGAATCTTGGGTCAAGTGTGCACCCTATATTATGACCTCATTTACACAGACTTGCACAGTCATACAGTGTGCATGTCTGTGCAGAAACCGGTGCCCAGGGAGGACAGATGCTGTGTGGAACCGCATGCAGTGGCCTGTACATCTCTATGACAGGCCACATCTGGATGCTGCTACAAGCTAACCCGAACTTGCACATGCTGTTTTTTTAATAAGATCAATAGTTGTAATGTATCTAGTGGAAGGGGTGAACTAGGCAATTGCCCCCCGGGCCTCTCTGATGCCACCACGAATGACCCCCGCTGCCACCTGCACCCGGCCGCCCGCCGCATCCGACGCGGCTCTGTGATCGGTGTGGCCGCTGCTCATCAAGGTGGTGCTCAGGAGGCCCCAGCAGGGGGCCCTGTAACATGCCGCGTCTACCTGGTACAGCCAGCCCGGATCGCCTCGGTATGCGATACGGACTGGCTGGATCAGGCAGACGCGGCCCTATAATCAGGCGCTGTATGTGTGCAGCTTCTGAGAAGATACGCTATTAACATAGCGGGAGCGATGCAAAATGCGCAGCCGGCTTCCTCGCTATACTAATAGCGTATCTTCGCATCCACGCGCCGCACCTCCTCCCCGCCTCACGCGCCCTCATGCACGATTGGCACAGGGACACAGGGAGAAGAAGTAAGGAGGAGCAGGTGTGAGGGGATGACAGCCGCCGACAAACAGGCCCGATCTCAGAAGCAAGTTACTGGAAGACTGCTCAGGTAAGCCTGCACTTTCCCACACATGGTGCTCTATAATGTATTGCTGGGATAGTGGGATTTGTATTCCTCTATAGCTGACGGTATATTGCGCTATACTGTATATTATACCATCAGATATAGAGGACTACAAATCCCAGCAATACATTATACACTGTATGTATAATGTATTGCTGGGATGTGTTGTACTCCTCTATAGCTGGTGGTATTCTGCATTGCGCTGTATAGAGGACTACAAATCCCAGCAATAATACATTATACAGCGCAATGTGGAATTCCACCAGTTATAATGTACTATTGCTGGGACTTGTAGTCCTCTATAGCTGGTGGTATTCTGCATTGTGCTGTATAATGTATTATTGCTGGGATTTGTCGTCCCCTATACAGCGAAATGCAGAATACCACCAGCTATAGAGGACTACAAATCCCAGCAATAATACATTATACAGCACAATGCAGAATACCACCAGCTATGTGAGTGGTAAACACTCATGCCATGATTTACAGTTCCACTAGGTGTCTCCCGCACTTTGCATTCTATTACTCTACAGGGAAGCTGAACATAACTCATTGCCTAAAACAAGTTAAACCCCTCCACATCACATCATCACTGTGAGTCATTGCTCCCAGGACTGTCACCACCACTATCTGAAGTTGCGGTCTTAGCTACCAATTCATATGTTTTGTAATGATTGTGAGTAGGCTGTTGCCTGTGTATTGTCATGAGTGCTTACAACAGGCAATCATGACAATACA
>NW_017307625.1:250547-283408 GCF_000935625.1 Nanorana parkeri
ACAGTATATATATATATATATATATATATATATATATATATTACACATACACATACCTTCTGGCTTACATTTAGAACATTTTGTGAAAAGGGAAAATAAGCTAAAATAATGATATTAATGTGTGTTTATGTTACTTTTAAGTAGGAAACTCAGAACTGGATGCTGTAACATGATAAGTGGTATAAATATCCATCAGTGTTTAAATAATAAAACTGTTTTTAATTTACATTTGTAGACTGAAATAGGAACTAAGAGAAAATATCCCTAAGCAAAAACACCCACAAAAAGGATGACCTAATTTTAGATAGCCAATTTTAACTTTGAACCAGAACAAAAGATCTACATACAACAGAACATTTGTTTACATGAATTTTAGCAAAATAAACTCACCAGTGGAAAAAAGAGATGGAATGTCTGAAGATTTTTTTTTTTTACTCACAAAGAGAACAAATAGATTTTACATTGATTAGTAAAATGTTGTCCATACCAAAAGTAATTTGGAGCATAATTACCCTTTGTCAATAATAAATATAAACAATGACAGAACTAATGCAAATAAGGAATGTAAGTAGGAGCCCAACAAAAAAAGGGAAGTTTTTCTATGTTATAAACACAATTTTGAAATGTTAATCGTGCCTAAAATTTGTATTTTTGCCTTCAATTCTTCCTGAACAATAGCAGTACACCTTCAAGTATGTGAGTGTGCCTAGGCATTCCTGTTCCTTTATCCTGCAGAGTGAGCTCTAAGGCACTGCTGCCTGTGAACATTAGTCTCATTAGATTTGAAGTACAATTTGGTGATGTCCCTATTGTGCTCTTTGCTGTTATTTTTGCAGGAGGAGGCTCTGCAAAAACAACCGAAAAAGCAAAGGTCTTGCCCCTACCAAATGGCCACCTACAAACAGTGACACAGTGCAGAGCAATGAGTGATCATTCAGTAATGGGGAAAGACCAGCTGCAGGAAGATCACAGGCAATACTGGTGATTAGTTGTCATCTGTTGCCTTTTTGGGGCAGTTTCAAGTGGTTAGTTCCTCTTTGACTAAGTTTCTGATTGAAATGATTCAGCCGGTGTGTAAGTATAATTTACACTAGTAGATCTCAAAACGTTTTTAACACAATCTGTGCTGGATGTGCTTTTGCCAAATAGGAATGAGACAAGGAAAACAATGGAATGATTTATATGCTGTGCCTCACTATCTTAAAAGGAGGACTGCATCCCTTATTATTTAGATTTGTGAAAGGAAATAAGACATGCAGATACTTTCTTTTTTTAAGAAGGCTTTACTGTGTTTTGGAGGTAAGTAGGGACTTTTTGTTTCTTTTAACCCACGTCAACATAACTTGTCTGGTTGTATCACTCTGTCAGTATATAAGCATCAATGGAAGCCATCTTTTCAATACACTGCACTTGTAATGGTCAGCTAGCCTGAAACAGCTGCATGCAATTTAGAATAAATGGTCCTCTAATATTAGACTGTATGTGTACTATAAACCAATGGTTCTGGGTGTATAGTTGGCCCTAGGAACCAATAAGGAATGATTTGTATAGCTTTGCTCATTGTTCTAAAATGAAGAATTATTCCCTTATTTTTTGGATATGCGATAGAAGTGAGACATGAAGATACCTTCTATTTCAAGAAGAATGTACTGTTTTTCACCAGGACATCAAATTTTTAGCACAGACAACCTATGAATTAAATTTAGTAGGGATGAGCGACCGGGCAAAGTTCAGTTTACTGGAAGTTCACTGTACCCAGCAAGAAATCCAAAAATCTAGAACAGATAGCCCCAGAACCTTAGTACATTATAACCCAGCACATTATAACTTCTCAAGGCCAGACAGATACAGCACTAAAAAAAAAATTAAAGTTATAAATAAATATATTTCTCAAAATAAATACATTTGAAAATAATGGTGCTTATAAACCAATCTCATAAAGGCAGCAGTGTGCAATGAAACACTGAAACATCATGAAATAAGTGTCCATACATCAAAAGTGTAACAATAAATCAAAATGCATGCAGAAATATGGTCCAGGGTCCAGATGCATACTTCCCCTTTAAACCTTCGCAGTTCAACAATGGTGTCCAAATGAAATCCCAAACGCTTCCAACAAACGTAATGTAATTCCAACAATGTAATGTTTATAAGTACTAGTCTGTCACCATCATTGCACCCCCATAGTGATAATACACTCACCAGTAGCACTTGACCTCTTAACTGAAAAAGCAGGTCAAAACGGGTGTTGATTAAATGCTGTACAGACATACATAAGTATCTGATATCCTTCCTTTTTGCATTTCCCTCACAGATTCCATTATATGGTACAAGAGGAAACTCATAGTTTTATTTAAATCAAACATTAAAAAGTTAAGACCACTTACAAATACAGTGCTAATACAAAGCACTGAAGATAAATACTTAGTCCTCCTTTACAATAAATAACTGTAGTATATGTGCTGTACAATGAAGTAAAACTGCAGTGAAGTTAAGAACTGCAGGTTTGCAATATAATGAAGTATAAAAACAGTACAACTGCATTCAAGTTTCACAGCAGTAAAACTGCAATACAAAAAAGTACATCTGCAGTCAAATAAAGTACAACTGTAGGTTTGCAATATAATGAAGTATAGATACAGTATAGCTGAAGTTCAGTAATGAACTAGTGCACTTTGTGCCTACTGCACTCGTACTACATTGTACTGCTATTATGCTGTATTGTGAAACATGTAGCCAGTGCCGTGGTTACAGGACTACAGTATTCTACAGCAAGTAAAATCTATGGACCACTGCTATGCAACATGAACAGTATTATTCACAAAAGGGTGAAGAGTTTGGAGAAGGCAGGAGACGTGAACAATCTAGCTGAACTGGAAAATGAGCTGAATTGGAAATTGTTTCCAAATCAGCTATTTTGATCTAGATTGTTCACTTCTCCTGCCTTCTCCAAACTCTTCCACCTTTAGTGAATAGCCCTGTCTGATATACTTCACCCGTCTCACGGAGCAGGGAGTTTGATCTTTCGCTCAACTACAATCATCACATAATGTGTCCCAATCAGGAATATTTTGCTATCTTCAATTGCAATACTATGTGCACTCCGTACTTCAATCGCATCCTCCTCCTCTTACCCCCTTCTAAATTTTTTGTTGGGAAGATCTTGTATCAATCAAAATGGAAGGAAGAACTGGCATCTACTATTTCTGAAAAAGACTGGCTGGCGATTTGGTGCAATATAGCCTCTTGTTGTAAAAATGTCCTAGTGACAGTGAACTCTTATAAAGTATTGTTCTGGTGGTATTATACTCCTTCTCGCCTACAAAAAATTATTCCATCTTACCCTCCATTTTATTTCCAGGGTTGCACCGTTCTGGGAACCATGTGCCATATTTGGAGGGAGTGTCCTAATGCTAAGAAGCTCTGTATCTGAGTATATGCATTAATAAACACAGTTTTGGGGTGTAATCTAGTTTAAAAACCCTGGGAAGCGCTCTTGAACAATCCCATAGTGCAAGTTTAAAAAAACGCAACATGTCTTGATCACCCATCACGCCACTAAACAAACTATTGCTAAATCATGGATATCTCTGGCTCTTCATTTTTTGGAAGTAAAGAATAGGATTAGGAGCACTATGATTAATGAAAAACTGACCGCAATCGTAGCAGATTCCCATAGAAATGTTTGGGGATTTGGAGACCATGTATATCTTATGCAACCCCACTACATTTTGATCCTACACTGGTATCCTCTTAGCATGGTTAAATTGCTCTCCTGGAGTGACCCCACTTCTTTATCGCTGAGATTTATACTTTTAGTTTTTATTTAAGTCTTTATGTTTTCTCTTTTTAAACTATCTTTTAATGTTCGATATCTTCAATTTACCCTCTCCTTACATTTCCTTATATTTCTATTCTCGTCCCCTACTTTGTATCCCCCCTCCCCCCTTTCTCTCTTCCTTTGTCTTAGAGTTAGTTTTTGAAAAAGTTTATACCCGGTTCTTTGGGGATATCCTACCCGAAAACCGGGCTCTGTTCCTTGCAGGTTAATAGGATCATATCCTCTAGGACCATTACTGTATGTAAGTCTGAATAAATAGTTGGTTCTTAATACTCGGGCTCTGGCGGAGTCATGTGGGCACCTAGTCATCTTTCTAATTTACATTCTGATGATGATAACACTGCTTTCTTGCAACATGCTGACCATACAATTTATGTTGTTAGATTGTTTAATGCTATTGTGTCAGCTAGTTAATGTCTTTATCCTGCAAGTGTTCATTGTTTATTCATAAATCAATAATAATAAGTATTTTAAATGTACTACAGTAAAACTTCAGCTGCAATGCAGTAAGTTGCACTGCATTTTTTTACATGTTACAAAAACTGCAGTATTACTTCTAAAAAAATTGCAGTTTTTTTGTAAGGGCTATCAGAAGCAATGCCCCAGCAGCTCGTATTTCCATGCAAGCAAGCTTCCACTTTCATACGCAATGATTTCACACAGTAGCGAGTAGCCTGCCAGAGGTTTGGTCAGCCGATCCAGATGTTCGATTGACTGAGTCGAACTCCTTCTGCACTTCGGCTCAGCCGAAGCAAGCCGATGTACGGCTGATTTCAGCCGTTGTACGGCTGAAATCAGCCGTACAAGCCTGAAGTTAATAGCCCAACAGCGTTCGGCTCACTTCGGGTCGGTTATTCGCTCGGCTGCCTTCGGCAGCTTTATGAATAACCCTTTAAATAAAAAAACACCCACACATTAGAAAAAGGGCTTTATTTTGAAAAAAAGTCCAATAATGTACAATGAAGATCAACTAAGTCATCTAGTGATATAGATCCAGCATCAGTCATGATGAGTTAATGATAATTCCATCTTCTGATACTCTTGCTTCAAATTACAGTTCCCTGGCACTGCTGGAATGGCAACACAGTGCCAGGGAACCTGAATGACATAACGGACTAAATATAGTTATGACTCTAATTAGGTCGATGACACCACCCGGGATCCCTGCCAGCTTGTTTACAATTTTAAAAAAAGAAAGCTGTCATTTTCTGGCGGGTGGACCAAATCTAGCCGTTTAGTTTGTCAAACTGCAAACAAGCTCTGTTCAGGTCCTACTTATAGTTGACCATGTGTTAAATCCTAAGCTCATAGTCTTACACAAAAAGAAAGAAAAATTGACAATGGTTTTACCTATTTTCTACTCTAGCCACTAGCCACAACTAAATAAATTAGGTTTAAAAAAAACACTTTAAATCAGGATAGAAAAAAAGTCTATGTGAACAGTGAGCTGTCCACCAAACTCACCATGGAGAATCTGAAGCATTTAAACTGTGGGGTCTATTCACAAAGCTGCCGAAGGATCTGGCCGTAGCTTCGGCCGATCCTTCGGCTGTCTTCGGCCCCAGGACCCCTTCGGTTCAGGAGAACCGAGGGGGTGCTGTACGGGCTATTCACAATAGCCCGTACAGCTCCCGATCACGGCCGAGCAGCTCAGTCGAGCGCTGAGCCGTGCTGAAAGCCGAAGCTGGCCGAGCGGCCGGCCATTGGCCGGCCGACAGCCTGCTTCTGACAGCTGGGCGGAGCCAGAGGTTCGGCTCAGCCGATCCAGATGTTGGATCGGCTGAGTCGAACTCCTTCTGCACTTCAGGTCAGCCGAACATGCTAAGCATGTTCGGCTGATCCGAAGCCACACGAAGCAAGCCGATGTACGGCTGATTTCAGCCGATGTACGACTTCTGATCGGTCATTCACTCGGCTGCCCTCGGCAGCTTTGTGAATAGACCCCTGTGTCTTTAGGCACTTTTTAGTGGCATCTATCCAGAAATGTTGAGAGTCCATATTCTGAGTGCACATGACAAGCCTAATGTTATTGTAATATAGCAATGTGAAACTAAGCAATGTTAAATGGGCATGTCAATCACAAGAGTAACTGGACAGAATCACAATTTTGGCAGGTAAACAGTTCGTATATATGCATTCATTGTGTAAGAGAAGTTTGCTTGTTGCTCCACGTTAAAAAGTTTAATGATTTTTGTTATGCTTATTTCAATTTTACTTAATTGTTTCTTTGAATTCTGAAAGGTGCTGATATCAAAGAAATTTTAGTGAACCATCTATAAAAAAAACTGACATGAAAAATTTAAATGAGTGCCTATTTAGTGCTTGTTATTAAACTATAACATGGCAAAGCATTCAATTAGGAAAAAGATAAAAAAATGTATTTTATTGAATGTGGACAAAGGTTTTTTTCACTGATTTAATTGAGTAGTCAGTAATGACTTGCATAATATTTAGTTCCAGAAACCTAAGGGGTCTATTTACACAGCTGCCAAAGGCCCGAAGTGAAGTGAGCCAAACGTAGTTCGACTATTCACTTCAGGCTTGTACAGCTGATTTCAGTTGATACAGCTGATTTCAAAACTTTGGCTGGCTTCGGGTCAGCTGATTTCAGTCGGTGTACAGCTGAAATCAGCTGTACACTGACTGAAATCAGCCGTACATCAGCTTGCTGCAGCTGGGTTCGGGTCGGCCGCACATGCTCAGAAGAAGTTCGACTCAGCTGGTCCAACATCTGGATCGGCTGAACCAAACCTCCGGCAGGCTATTCGCTGCTGTTCGGCCTATTATCAAAAGGGGCGAATAGCAGTGAGTGAATAGCTGAATGCTGCCGAGCAGCATTCGGCTCGGTACCTCTGTGGTACCGCGCAGAATAGAAAACCAGGTTAAAAAGTAGAAAAAAATAGAACCTGATTGGGCGGAGCTAGTAGTGACAGGTAGCTCTGCCCAACTGTTTTCTATTGGCCGGGACCAGCTGTCATTGCAATGAGAGCTTGTCGGAGCCAGCGTTGGTATAAAAGCCGGCTCTGCTGAGTTCTCATGGTACTGACAGATCAGCGTCCCCTGGTTACCAAGTAACCAGGGGGACGCTGAACTGTCAGTACCATGAGAGCTCAGCAGAGTCAGCTTACATATCACCTCCGGCTCTGCTAAGCTCTCATTGTAATGCAGGGGGGAGAGAGCACCCCCCTGAAATGATGGCAGTTAGCAGAGGAAGCTATCTGCAAGTTTTTGTTTTTTTTTGTATTCTGACAGCTGCAGCCGTCAGAATAATTACAAAAAAAATTCAGCATAGGAATGCATAACTAGATTCCTATTGACTATTTCAATTTGCAATATCCAATAGCAAGCTGGCTATTGCACCCGCCCTCTGCTGCTGTCAAACACTAGAAGAGGACCTGATGGTGAACTTCAGGTCCCCTCTGCTGATTGACTGCAGCAGTGGGCAGGCGCAATAGCTAGTTTGCTATTGGCTATTGCAAAGTGAAATAGCCAATAGGAATGTAGCTATGCATTCCTAAGCTGTTTTTGTTTTCTGACTGATGGCGGCCGGCGGCTCCGGTGTCAGAAGAAAAAACAAAAAATCAACAGAGCAGGGAAAGGTTTACTCTGCTCGGGAGAATTGGGATGTCTGACAGATCAGCGTCCCTGGTTACCTGGTAACCAGGGATGCTGATCTGTCTCTGCAAGTGGCCGGAGCCAGCCATGAGATGACGGCTGGCTCTGCCCAGCTGTCAGTAGCGGGCTGTCGGCCGACCAATGGCCTCCGCTTTCACCTCGGCTCAGTCGAGCCCAGGCATATGCCTTTGACTGGACTGAGCCGCTCGGCCAACTTCGGGAGCTGTACGGGCTATAATGAATAGCCCGTACAGCAGCCCTTCGGTTCTACTGAACCGAAGGGGTCATGCGGCCGAAGCTAGCCGAAGGATCAGCCGAAGCTATGGCTACATCCTTCGGCAGCTTAGTGAATAGACCCCTAAGTCTTTGGACTTTGAGCTTTTATTGAATGCCCGTCTTGAAGTTGCAAAGTAGCTCATCTTAATGGAATATTCCAAAAATCTTACCTAAACTAACATATTGTTAAGCTGAGTCATTTTGGTGTTTCTTTGTTTTAAATTTGATCTGCAAAAGTATCCATGCTGAGGTTAAAAACTCAATTCCCAACACCTGTACTGGCTATGATATCTCCTTGTGTTTGGGTGTGTATACTGCTAAATTAGATTCCATAGTCTGCAATGGCTAGTATTGTTTGGAACAGACACAGAGATCATGATGCCTTGGAAGGCATGGCTTTGGTTCAATAATAGGTTCAAATTTGACATGGGCCATTACCTTCTTTGCCTAATAACGTTTCCAAAATAAAAAAACGGACACTGATAAATAGCAATTGTTGCTGGTTTATGACTGAATTTTATGCTTTGCTTGTAATTCCCCCTTAATAAAAGTGCATACTTCCTGTAAAAATATTATCATAATAATGTGTAAGTGTATTACTTAAAGCCTGCCATTACATGTCTTTAACAAGCTAAAGTTAAATTTCAGATTCATAAATCTTTCATTACAGTGTTACAAGGCTACCATAACTGGCTTTGTACAGAAATAATAGATATGTATAAATAATATGACAGCAAAAAAAATGAGATAACAACACTTTCTATTCTGTATGGATCAGAAAAATGTGTCTGTTTGAGAAACGTTTCCCTAAAATGAGAGATAAGACAAAAAAACATATTTACACAAGTGAAATCAATCTTTGTGTAGGTAACAGCAATACAATAAACTGTCGGGGCACAGAGGTAGGTGTGTATCGGTTGCATTCATCCTTTATACAACATGTCTAAATATGTCTTAAAATATGTGTGTTTGTTGAGAATGGTCTCAGGATTCAGGAAGTGCACAAGCTAAAGCTAACACTGCTAATTCATTGTATATTGTGCTACTGTGTGAATAAATTCAACTATGTATTAAGTTTCAATTCTACTAACAATAAAAAACAAAAAAAGATTAATGATTTGCAGGAAATGTCACTTTGCTTACTTACTGATAAATGCAAGCAGTTGGCACAATCTGTACCATGATTGAGAAATACTCACACTTTGGTTATCGCCTTCTACAGATCTACAAACAAGTTGATTGTACAATATCTGCTCATTAACTAGTAGAGGTATATAAAAGCAACTCACTATGTATCCCACTATACGTATGTCTTTGTACAATGACTGCTTAGGCTACTGGCATATGGACGAGTTTATGTATTATGCATCTAAAAACTCCAGTTACAGCACAGATATAGCCTAATATGTACTTAAATGTATCTAATTCATATGGGTTAAGTAAATAGTAAAATAGATAGTACAGTAACCTCTCATAGATTTCCCTAGATTGTTTGTTCTTGTTACTGCAAGACAGGAATATGTGTCACATAAACCAGTAGTTCTTTTGGTTGTGTTAACCAAAAGGCATAAAAGAATGATTGACATGATGATCTACATTTCCAAAATGTAGGATGTGCACCTGTGGCGGAACTCTCTCTCACTGTAGGTGGGGCCGTTGCTGGACTCTGTAACAGGTTGTTTTGTGTCAGATACAAATTCTTGTGTCAGATACAAATGACAGATAACAGGAAGCATGGTTTGAGTGGGATTGTATGCATTTCAGCGGTCATCTTGGAAGGACAATGTCTTAACTGAATGCTGGCACTGTTAGTGGGTGGTACAAATGTGATCTATTTTTCTGTGGTGGAACTCTCTCTCATTATAGGTGGGGCTGCATCTGATGTGAATAAGCCCCATGCCTGCACCCCCACAAACCCAGGGCTTGTGGGGAAGAGGCCCTTGTCCCCATCGGGGCATGTTGCCTGGTATTGCAGAGGGGGGCGCTAGCTCGTTCACCCCATTTCCTGCCCTGCTAGGCCTAGATCAAGGGACCCCACGTTTTTTCCCACATTTTTGGGGGTGGTGTTCCTCCTTAAAAATCCTACCAGACCTTAAGGGCCTGGTATGACTTTGAGGGGGAATCCCACACACTTGTTTTTTTTTTCTTTTGCATGGGTAAGGGTCTGGTATGACTTTTTGGGGGAACCACATGCTTTTTTTTTCTCTTTCTTTTTTTAAAATGGGGTCCCTCCTAACATTCCTACCCGACCTAAAGGGCCTGGTATTGTTTGGGATCGGGAACCGCTCGCTTTTTTTTTTCTCTTTTTAAATGTCATTTTTTTCTTTAAATATGCCATTTTTGCTGCAGCAGGTTCTATACATTGTACAGATGTGCCACTTTACAGGAAGTTTAAGGGGACCCCCCAGTCACGATATTTAAAGGAATTTTTCATTTTTATTGTTTCACTTTAAGTGTTAAAATCACTGCTCCTTTAAAAACGGTATTGAAAAAAAGGAAATGTTTTCATTGATTCATGTCCCCCAGTGGCCAGTAAATTGCATATAAGGCTTCAAAATGGAGACATTTGATTTTTAAAGTTCTACCCCCATGGACTTGCATTGAGTTTGAGTTCAAATTCAAATTTTTCCCATTAAAAAGTTCAAATTTGAACCGAACAGAGGGGTGTCCGGCTCATCACTAATCAAGGTGCAGCATCCATTGTGAGTGATTTAAAGGGGAACTATGGGGTATACCTTTTTTTTTAACCTTTTTAGTATCCTTATGATACAGGAGTACATTTTGCTATGTACTCCTGTAATCAAAAATGCACCACAAGCTTACAATACAGTGTAATATACTGTGGGAGGGGCTAAGCTCTGCTAAGAAAAGATCTCGACAATACTGTCTGGATCCTTCTCTTCCATTCAGTGACAGCAGCTTGCAGGAGCTGTTGCACGTTCATGAAAACCTATAGAGTGCAGCAGCTCAGGGCACATCCTATCAGAGTTAACACATGCACATTCATCCTGCAGTTTGTCTTTTTTGTTCCCCCTCCTCTCTCTCCTCCACGCTGCTTTCTCCTGACAATACACATACCACATCGGCACTAAGACCCATCAGTTCAGCTCTGTCCTCATGTCTTTGCCTACCTCCCCTCTGCTGTCTTTGTCTCTTCTTCTCCCAAAAGACAAACTGCAGGATGTATGTGCTAGTGTTCTTAGACCTGTGACCTGACATGAATAAACTCTGATAGGATGTGTCCTGAGCATCTGCATAGGTTCTTATGAACAAGGAGCAGCTCCTACAAGCTGCGGTCACTCCGTGGGAGAGGAGGATCACAACAATATTGTCAGGATCTCTTCTCAACACAGAGCGTAGCCCCTCCCACAGTATATTGCACTGAATTGTAAGCTTATGATGCATTTTTGATTACATGAGTACATTAAAAATTGTATTTCTGTATCATAAGGCAACTAAGAATGCAAAAAAAGGTGTACCCCATAGTTCTCCTCCTTCTTAATCAGCTTTAAAAAAATTACTTTGATCTCACTTACAGATATGTATATAGACACTGCAAAGGATGCAAAGGTGGTAAGCAACTGGGCAAAGTTTGGGTCGCACTGATTTATGTTTTTCTACTCACAATTATTGTGTTACAGAATTTAGAAAAGACCCCTTTTTGTCTTATCAGAAGTATTTTCTTTTTTATAAAGGCAGTGTTAACACTGCATAGCAAGTCTCTTTTTTGGTCCTTTTATATTATCTTTCCTTGACCACAATCACTGCCTCAATTTTACTCATTTACAGTTACAAGACATTGGCCAGGAATTTTTGTATTACTTTTTTTCTAGTTTTTCTACCTTCACATATGGCATTTAGTAGCCACTGCTGCTGGCTAAATATGTACACTTACAGAGGGATCTGATTGTTCAGAACCTAACAAGGGCTTAAACATGAATAAAATGGCATAGATATGTCCTTCCATTATTCTGTACAAGATGGAAAACTTCCCTATAACAAGCAACAAGTAGTACCACTTTTTATCAGAAGAGATGAATAGAAGATGGGTAATTACTTTTGGCACGGTACTTGCTTCTATAACCACTTTAAAAAAGAATATCTAACAAACTGGAATGATCTCGGAGACCTTTTTATAACTGGAGTAATTTTGTGAAGATGAATTAGGTGTCTCCAGCTCAGTTTTCAGTCAGCACTTTTTACTCTTGTCAAGTTTAACAAACCAAAAATGTAACTTGTGTAAAATGCTGCCATTTTTTAACATTTGACCAAAGTAATGTTTAGTTAAATTTGCCAGTGTTTCAGCCATATATATGTCTACCTTTACAGTATATATCTATCATCTGCATCATTGTCTTGATTGCTTGTGAATGGATAGTTGTAAGGATTTGTTTGGTTAAGGAATATCAAAAGGAATATGGCAAATGTAATTGCTAACCAAATTCTAAACCTGTTGTAGCCTGACTGACAAGCTGACTCTTTGGGATTGATTTACGTAAGTTAAATAGGCATTTTACTTTGCAAGGGAAGATTCCCATAGCATAGTGAATGTGATGAAGATTTACTTTTAAAGTATACCCAATCACGTGCAAAGAAAAGAAAATAGAAAAACAGTATTTTTGCTTGCTTACGATTGCCTAATGGAAGTCAGCAGAGTTTCACCTCATTAAAGTGAAAATTTCCCTTGCAAAATAAACAGCCTATTTGCTTTTAAGAAATCAATCGCTTTATCTGCAGTACTTTTTGAATCCCTGACCCTTTGGTTTCTGTAGATAAAATAAATAAAATAACTCTCTCGGATTGTGATTTGGGTTTTAACTTTGTACTGAGCCATTTTGTTCTCTTGTCTTGCCCAAACTCTTCATTTGATCTCTGCCTCCGCTAACTATCCAAGTAGCTATTGGCTCTCAGTCCTTATTCTGCATTTCTGGTTCACCTGTTAACTATCTGCAATCCATTTTACTGCCTGAAGTACAAGACTGTGAATTTCTTGTGGCTGAGTGCTAGACCTTTTCTGTTGTCATTTTCTGTTTTGTTTTTTTTTAACCATATTTCTTTATTATGAATAGGAATACAAAAGAAGCATAGGGTATATTAATGAGGACACATCAAATTTGGATCAAAATACAAGTAAGGGTAAGGCATGCAGTATAATAAACTATCCCCATCGGTGCTTTTAGCACCCTGCAGATACAGGTTACTGGTATAGATCATTTGGAAGCTAGAGTGAGCAAGGGAAAGGAGCATTTGCTTAATGCAGGCTTCAGAGGCTGGGTGATCAGTGACTGTCCCCCCCCAAGTTAAAACAAAAAAAGTGCGTGGTGTTCCCCCAAAATCCTTCCAGGCCCTTTAGGCCTGGTAAGAATTTTAAGGGGGAACCCCAGCCCCCCAAAATGGGGGGGAGTGTGGGGTCCCCCCTAACATTCCTACCAGACCCTTCATCCGAGCACTGGCACGACAAGGCAGGAAAGGGGGGGACAATCGAGCACCTCCCTCCCTGCGCCTTATCAGGCCACGTGCCCTCGGCATAGAAAGGGTGTCCCCATGCCGATGGGGACAAGGGCCTCTTCCCCACAACCCTGACCCGGTGGTTGTGGGGGTCTGCGGACAACGGGGCTCATTTGCAACGGGGTACACCTATAATTAAGGGGGCACCCAGATGCCACGCCCCCTTGTGAATGAGTAAGGGGTACTTGTACCCCTACCCATTCACTAAAGGGTTAAATCAAATAGTAAAAAGTCCAGATTTTTGATAAAATCCTTTAATTGAAAAAAAATTTGATTATTCCTTTAATAAAAAAAAAATGGCTCCATCGATGTAATCCAGCGTCAATCATGATGCACGACGCCCGCCGACCTGCTGCAATAAACAAAAGGCCCGCTGCACGATGAGCGTTGAACCTCACGGCTCGCTCTGCCCATTTGAGATTTTCAGCTGTCAAATGCTACATAGCATTCAGGAACTCCCGAATGCTATTTGTGAGTTTCCGAATGCCATTCAGGTCGGTGAACCGAGGTCTCATATGAGAAGTATTTACTGCAACGAAATTTCGTCCAGACAACCGCAAACGAATTTCGGGAAATCGAATATTCGGATTCATTTGCATTCGTTTTACCTGTAATTTGGAATTCGGATACATCCAAATGTCTTCAATTTCATCCGAATTTCAATTCGGAATGAATCACACAGGTCTATTGTTTATCATGTACTGATCTTTTGGCTTGACCTCTGGCTAAGCTATCCTCTCTAGCACTTGACACATGGCAAATGAAAATAAAGCATTTATAAATTAAGCTTAGAATTTAGTGTATTAAAAGTTGTGACTGCTCTTACTAGCACCCTGTTACCTCCCGAGATATGCAGTGTTATGTATACTATTTCCACTGCCTTCCATGCTAAGCCCTCCTTCTCTTCCTGGTGCTAATACAGATACATGGGGAGACAAGACTGCTCATAAGTGTTTGGGTAAAATATTTTGAACCACAACAATAAACAAACACACTGTGCTTAAGCTGATAACACACAAACCATTCTAATTGTTTTGTGTCTTTATTGGCAGTGTTGGATAATATTAATCCACAGTATGGGTAATTCACAGTGTTGGAGGAAAAAATGAAGAGAACCCATAGACTAATTACTTAAACGAAAACTAATTAGAGTCAGTAGCTTGCACGCCTGGAATCCACTTAAAAGAGAATTATGGCCAAAACGTTTTTGGCCTATTTCTTTTTAGGGTCACAGGAGGACATTTACTAATGTCCTCCTGTGACCCAAAACTCAGCATATAGCGGGCTACTCATGCTACATGCTGACAGTGTAGATCTGCCCTGCAACCGGAACAAGGATGACGACAATATTATCGGCATCCACCCTGCTACCTGATTGACATCTGGCTCTGCCTCTCTAGAGGCAGGACCAGCTGTGCCTTTCCCCTCTGCCATCTGTCCCTCTGGTCAGTGATGGAGTAACACAGAGGGGAGGGGGAATCCCTGCAGGGAGTGGTGACTGACAGTCACCAATCTTTGCAGGGAGAAGATCTTGAACTGAGCGACCAGCAGTTTGTGATTGCTCAGTACTTGATCAATAGAGCCGGACATCCTACAAATGTTTCTGAGCTGAAGCAATTTTGAAAAGAGGAATGGGCACACATTCCTCCTGAACTATGTGCAGATCTGATCCAGAGCCACAGAAAGCACTTGCTTGAAGTCATTGCTGCCAAAGGAGGTTCGTTCAACTGTTAACTCCAAGCTTATTTTTTCCTCCAGCACTGTGAATGTTTAATGGGTGTGTTCAATAAAGCCACAAGAATTTAGAATTATTTGTGTGTTATTACCTTAAGCACATTGTGTCTGTCTATTGTTGTGACTTACTGTAGATGAGAATCAGATAATGGCGAATAACTGCAGAAAAACAGTTAATTCCAAGGGGTTCACATAATGTGTCATGCAACTGTAGCTACATTTAATTATGTTTTATTCACAGAATGTACTGGGAAAGCATATTTTGCTACATAACCAGGGCGTATTAATACATCCAAAGGTTGACTAATTTGGACATTACATCACATATTTTTAAAGACTAGAGCTACACATAGGTGACATTTGTGGGGCATGACTGAATGGCAAAACATTAATGTGAACAATCAGTGTGTTAATGTTTGTGGAACAGGGAAACAGAACAGCCAGACACCTCTAGAATTGACTTAGTGCTAGGGAAAACCATAGTGGTCAGCTAAAAAATCCAGCCCAGCTATTTTCCCTAATGTTGATCAACCGAGATATCTACTGCTTTCCATACAATAAAGATCTCTACCATAGTTAGTCGAAGCTGGTTAGTTAGTCAAGTCAATTCTATTGTTACATGTGGTTCAGAAGTGAAAAGTGCAGTAATTATTTTAAGAATGCAATAATCCCCCACCACACCAGAAATAAGTTGTCATAGTTTGCCTACTGTATTCTGAAATCTGCTTGCTTTGGGCATATGTTAGGTTCCTCACTTCTCCTTTTACTGTTTATTGAAGTGGTGTAACTTGCTAAATGACTGCCAGCCGGTGTGTTTGCATCAAGTATGTTCTATGTGTGCTTTATATATACCAATGTTCATATGACTTCTGTACATAGAAAGAATAAACAGACATTTTGATCATTGAGGATTCCGAAAAATTTAGGATGAAGATGATGCCATGAAGAATGATGTATTAACTGAAGAACAAAGACAAACAAGTGGGATATGATTTTATATTATCAAAACATGTTCTATGGCTGCATAAAATCAATACAGCAAGGCAGTGACAAAATAACTTACAGTGCTTGCCATGTTTCTTTACAATGTATGAATTCAATGGATTAGTTTTAAGACAATTATTTCATTATATTTTTACTTCAGAGTTGAATAAAAGTAATTACAATCTTTAGCTGTTTTAAATGAGGTATACTGTTCTCTGGTACATCTCTACATTTTCCTCTGATGAGTTATACAGTCTTTTATAATCAATGAGTTTACGTGAAGAGGCTTTCTAGGTTGCATGTAACTGGACAACCAATTAAAATGAGTTACTTCTTCAACATGACTGATGTAAATGTGGCTTGAAATTTTAATCAAGAATATACATGACCTTGCTCAATTCATTTTTCTCACACTTCGCTTCCCTACTCGAACATCCTTTGAGATTTTGTGTTGCTCTAACCCGTCATCCAAGGGTCTAATCTCAGGCATACATAGACTCCTTCTTACCCCGCAACTGGACTTATCCATTGAACATTTTTATATGCATAAGTGGAGGAGTTCCTAGGACGAACTATTGACCAGGACTGGCGGATCCAGATTTGGAGGGTGGCTGCCAAATCTGCAATCTGCTCACTTTATAAAGAAAACCAATACAAGACCCTTTTTTTTTGGTATTATACCCCTGACAAGTTGCATACCATTTCTAAGACTACATCTCCCACATGCTGGCATTGTCAATCTGCTCAAGGGACACTATCATATCTTTTAGTCTTGTCCTGGGGCCAGGGTTCACAAAACCTTGACTGACCTTTTTTCTATATCTGTACCCTCTTCTCCCATATACTTTGTTAGGTCTTCCCTTCCTATGTTTACAAAAATATTAGAAGAAGCTCTGCACGTTCTCATGGCAGCTCATTGTCTAATTGCCTTACATTGGAAAAAATCTTTACTTTAATCTTCTTTAGACTTCTATAGTCGTGTTAAAGGTATTAGAAATATGGAGCTTTGACAGCCTCCTTGAACAATACTCTAGCATTGTTTGATATAGTTTGGGAACCATGGGGTGCCCAAGAGATAGGTGCTGAGGTGTTGTGATACTAATTTTTCTTTCTTTGTACAGTTGCCTTTGATTCGACCAGCCGTGCTCTTCTTCTTCCTCTTCTTACTCTCTTTCTTCTTTCTCGTTCCCCTTCTTTTTCTTTCTTTATCTCTTGCCTCTTCCAGTGACAGGAGTGTTCTAATGTATGTAACTTCTGGGGGCTTGATGGGGACTGGACTAGGCAGGAAAGGTATTCTTGACAAATAGGGATCTTGCTGAGATTCCTGCCATAAAAAAGGTGTACTACTCTGAACAAATGTACTGTCATTTTCCAGTTGCATTTTTATTTTTGAAAAGCCTGGAGTTGTGCTTTAAGAGAATTATCCAGCAAATTGCAATTCCCTCAAGTATGTTGCTACCATTTCTATCAGGCTGTATTTTAATGACAACATTATAGCAGGGATGCTCTATTTGTGTTTAAACATTTACATTTTAGTATAGCACCCAGCCTGTGTTTGATGACATGACCTAAATTACCTTTTGATAAAGCACCAATGTCAGCGCATTCGTCAACTATTTTTTATTTATTCTTTTTAATGCAGTGTTATATAATTCTCCAACATCACAGATGATCAAACTTTCAAGCACAAAATAAAAAATAGCTTGAAATCTTGCCATAAATAAAAGATGTAATGATACTATTGATAAATATTAGAGAAAAGCATGAACTTGTTTCACAGCAGTAAATTATGTAGAGTTTTTCATTATAGAGATGCACCTTTAAGGTACCTCTGAAATGGTAATTTAAGCTTAAGCCTATACATCAGACATAAGCAACAAGCAAATAATGTCAACATTGGATATCAGTGCATCTTTAATACTGAACAGTACATCCATTCTGTCAAGGCAGGAAACAGGAATGATTAGCCTAGCTGTAAGTTATATCAAAAGCATGAAATTGTTAGTTATAGATTACAGTAAGTGAAGGCACTGCCTCCTATTACTCAGGGAAACTTTCAACTTTGGAGTATTGGTAAAATTATGTTGGTTGACTGTTAATTTAAGATATGGCAAGATACATAGAGAGGAACGCTGATGAATCATGAAAGCTATGTTCAGAAGAGGAGATATGAGAACATTTGATTTTCCACTTATGCAATGAAGACTTACTTATCATATTTAAGCAAGTGTAATGTTATTATTAATTACTTGATATATTATGCACTTCACTTGTTTCATTGGCATTTTTTTGCGAGCAAAAATAATTGCTTAGTTGGCACCAAAATACCTACCTGATTTACAAGAAACTTATAGAGAAAAGCATGGAGCGGAGGCTTACATTATTAAACTCATCTTCTGGCAATGCTAGTTGCCTGGTTTCTGACTGGTTCCTGGTTCATGCGGACTAGGAATGAGCATTCAGTTTGGGTCAACCTGAACCTGACCTATTCACAAGTTTGCTGAATGGGGTATTACTACCACCACTAAATGAAGCTCCACCAGCCCGCCGGCTTATTTCACAATGTAAATAAGCCAGCGGGCATCCCAGGTGACATCATTGACCAAATATGCTCCTGACCATATTTGGTCTATGACATCAGACAGCATGCCTGACCAGTTTGTTGACATTCAGCAGTAAATCAGGGAGAGGATTGTCGGTGTGGGTCATTGTGTTTCTGTTGATGGGTTGCTGGGGATTTGTTTATCATGATTGACTATCAATCTACATTGTGGGACTTTCTTTTTTTAATAAACTACTTTTTCAACCATGTGTGTTTTATTTACTATATACATTTTTGAGTAAGAAAATAATTGTGTAGGATCCCCCAAAATTCATACCAGACCATTATCCTAGTTCCTCTTCCACCGAACTCTCGCCCTAAATGACAACTCCCCTGCCAGCAGCTGAATGTCAACAAAACACCTAGGGATGCTGGTTGGCATCATTGACCACATACGTTCATGACCATATTTGGCACCCGGGATCCCCTATTCACTTTGTTTACAGACAGAAACAGACCGGGGGATTAGAACTGTCTTTTTTTGTTCAGTACATCCTACAGGTGTGCCGCTTCCTTTACAGGTTTAGGGTATACACCAAGCATGTTATTTAAAGAAATTGTGTATTTTTAATATTGCCCATTAAAAGAGCTTTATTAAAAGACCCTTTTCCGGTTCGTATACCCAATGGTATTTAAAAACAATAAGTTTGCATTGGCACATGTCACCCATGGCAGTGTCCAGCTACTCCTACCTTTTTTAAAAGCTTGCAAATTAACCTTAAAAGGGCCAGAAAGAATACCATCATTTGACTTTCATAGATTTGAGTGTTATATTTTAGGTTTTCATATTTTTGGTAAATGACAAGTGAACTGAACTTTGCTCGTTTTTTTTAATGCTGACCCTCTAGATTCAATATGTTAAATCACTGAAGTAGAACAAATATATATTTAAGAACCTTTGTTTTTTCAGATCTGCATATAGGTTCAGGTCAATGATGCAGAAAGTATTGTAGCCAGGGCCTTCTTTAATACTGATTGGACCCTGGGCAAACAATTTCTTGCCCCCCCGGCCCTAACAGCAGCATATGGAAGAGGTGGGGGCAACACCAGTGGCGGACCTAAGGAACAAAGGGCCCTGGTGCAAGATTTTTTTGGGGCCCCGCTCCCCCCCAAAAAAACACAGCGCTCTCCTCCCGCATTGCTCGGCCAGCTGTCACTTTCTCTCCTCCCCGCTGGGACACAGAGCAGCGTCCAGCGGGGAGGAAATAAAGCACGGATGCGCTGCTGTATCTTTTTTCATTTAGCCAAAAGTGCCATTTCCGCCCGATATCTTTTGGCGGCAGATATGTCGGTGAGCCCATGTCTGCGCCGGGAGTGTCAGATGAACGGTCAACAAACTGGTCAGTTTCACTGGTCACAACAATCATAACTTGGGGAAACATTTTTTATTTTATTTTTTAAAAGTGGGGAAACTTGCAAGTGGTTGTTATCGATTTTCATTTTAAAAAATGAGGTCTGGTGACAGGTTCTCTTTAAATTCTAGCATTTACCTCCAAAATTGCAGTCCAAATGTAGACACCGGTGAAAATATGGTACCTGTGGAAAAAGGAACCTGAACCAGCAGATCTAGGAGTTACTTGTTGTCACCTGCTTTCTGCTACAGGGGACAGCATTAATGAACCAGGCAAAGTTCAGTTCACTGGACATTCGCCAAAAGTTTGCAAACCCCAAATATAATGCTTAAATCCCACTGAAATCTATGGGAGCCAAATCTTGGTATTTTTTTCACACCAATCTCGGCAGATATCAAGCTTATTAGATCAATACACTCACTTTAGTTTTCAGTAAGAGTTATGTTCCAACCCCAGACACAATAAAATCCACAGTACATAATCTGTAAAAGTCTGATAGCATAAAGAATGTCAGTAGCAATCCAACTAGCAGTAGTCATAAAGCCCACACTAGAGTTATTGCTGCACAATACTACCACTTCAGGAGAACACACTTCAAGTGATAGATACAAATTGAAATGTCACACAACTGCTTCATACTGTATTATTTAAATCATGTGCCCAGTTTAAGGGGACCCCCAGGTACGATATTTAAAGGAATTTTTCATTTTTATTGTTTCACTTTAAGTGATGTTAAAATCACTGCTCCTTTAAAAATTGTATCTTTTGAAAGTTTTTTTTTCATTGATTGATGTCCCCCAGGGCAGTACCTGAATCCCCATACCCTTTTTATGCCCATTAACTTGCAAATAAGCCTTCAAAATGGGGTCGATTGATTTTCGTTCTACCCCCATAGACTTGCATTGAGTTTGAATTTGAACTTTTTCCATGTTTGAAAGTTTGAATTCGAAACGATTAGGGGGGTGTTCGGCTCATCACTACTGAAGAGAAGATGGCTGTAAAAAAAAAAAGGTAGGTATGCTAAAAAAGGTTCTTGTTTGTTATCCATAACAGAAAATCAGTGATGTACAGCATATCAGTAAACTATGTCATCATTAGCATGAGTTACTAGCAGCAATATTTACAGCCAGATGCATTGCAGGCAATGCTGTATATTAATTACAAAATCATTAGTCATCATACAGTTATTAGGTAATTGTATTTTAGAATAGTTTGCTTTCTTAGGTCTGAATAATGTTATTTTGCCTTCTGTATGGCTTGCATGAATCAAAAACTCCCCTTATCTTCAAACAAGCCTTGATGTAGACAGCAATTTGTCTAGTGCATGTAACCTAAGCAAGAACTCTTATAATACACTTGTCCAAATTATATATTGTGATCATGGGAGGTAATGTAACGTTTTGGCTACAATATACGTAGTGTAACTGGTTAATGGATCTCAGCTGCGGATAACAGAGAGTCTTCCTCAAGCTGCACTAGAGGTGCGGAAATTTTTCCCCTAGGGGTTTAGAACACTGTAGGGTCTATTCACTAAGCTGCCGTAGGCAGCCGAGTGAATGACCGGCCTGGAGTGAAGTGAGCCGAACACTGTTCGGCTATTCACTTCAGGCTGGTACGGCTGATTTCAAGGTAGAGGGAAAATCACTGTGTGAAATCCAGCAAGTTCCTGACAGCTTGAGCAGCAGCTACTGAGGGAAGGCAGCACCAGCAAGTATGTGTGGCCAGACGAACTCTAGCGTGAGGATGTCTGAGAGGGGTTCACAGTTTAGATGCGGGAGCCTTGGAACCAGCATGAGAGGGTCACAAATTACCCAGCGTTCACTGGCAACTCCCGAACACTGGGTAATTGAATTTTGCCGCGTAAAGCTGCTTTGTTGGTGAAGCCAGATGATGTCGTCGGAGAGAAGGAAGTGCCGGATGACATACCCGGATCCCCAGAGTGGTAACTCTTTTACAGGTAAAGCCTAATTAGTTGTAATTTCAATCAACAGTAGATGCAGAGGTTTTTTTAAAAAGAGAACAAAGACTATTAATGTGTATTTTACATGCCCAGCAAGAAGATATCAGCTTTTAGCAGAATAATTTTGTTAGGCAAATTAAGAATAATCTGACATCACTAAGAATTACTACAAAACCATATTCTTCTTATTTATCCAATTATGCTTTGCTGTTCATAGTCCAGAACATGTCATATACATTGCTCATGTACAGTTAAGCCCGCTGTGAACACAGCAAGTTCACATGTATACACTTTCATACACTGGTCCCTCTCAACAGACTTTCAAAAATAAATACCTCTATATATACAACTTGTTTTGCTCTGACAGCACAATGTGTTTTTTTTTAGATTTGTTGTTTTACTTTGCACATGCAGATTTAATTGCTTAGTGAGCCAGTCATATTTTTTTCAGGTAGAATATTGACACACATGTGCCTTATTGCACTTAATCAGAACATAAGGCACAAAACCAGCATTATTTGGATTTTCAACACACACAACAAACTAATCCTAATGAACCGGCAGAAATTTGTTTGTGGGTGCATTGGCACCCTTCCACCCAGCATCCCTTGATCAGATGATTGAATGAGCCAGTTGGATAATTCTATGCCAAATGGAGCTAGCAGCCAATCAACTGCTAGCTTAATTTGGGTATTCTGACAGCGGGCTCTGGCAAGTAGTAGGGAATTAATCCGCCAACGCTCGAAAGCGTTGACGGAGGCATCTGTTCTATTTTCATTTAGCCCGTGAGTTAAATGAAAAAATAGAACGGTGTATACCCCATTTCAGTAAACTAAAATAAAGTCCAGCCCTGGGCCCTCAATAACCTGAAGGTCCTCCACACTAGAGGGATCATCAGCAGGGAGAAAGGAGGTCCTGATAACACATCATAGAGCTTTAGTTAGACCTTATTTAGAAAACTGTGTCCAGTTCTGGAGACCTTACTTATTTTCAAGAAGCCCATGCCAAGGGAGATGCGCATGCATCTGCACATGTGCATGTGCTCGGCATGACTCGCATAGCTAGGCCAGGTAGCGTACCGCTGCGCTGGCACGCACACAGATGCGGGTGCACACAAACATTTAGCACCACAATACCTTGTTTGTGTGCACCCGCATAGGTGTGCACAC
The DNA here is from genome assembly GCF_000935625.1 of Nanorana parkeri. Taxonomy (NCBI): domain Eukaryota; kingdom Metazoa; phylum Chordata; class Amphibia; order Anura; family Dicroglossidae; genus Nanorana; species Nanorana parkeri. The sequence continues at coordinate 273,589 of NW_017307625.1, forward strand.
AAACAAGGTATTGTGGTGCTAAATGGGCTATTTTAACTCCTCCCTAGTCTCTGGTGCTGAGTGTTCATCAGCTTTTGTGTGACCATGTTCCTGAACCTTCATTCCTGATTTGACTTCCTTTGCTGACCTGGCTTGCTCTTTGACTCGACTTGACTTCGGCTGATATTCTAGTGACCCTGACCCTGGCTTGTCTTGGACTACATTTTTCCTTCTGCTCTGTACTGCAGTGCTCACATGGCTTTGACCCCAGCTCTTCCTCTGACCATGATTTCTGTCTGCTGTTTTGGTACCATGCTGCCTCCACGACCTGGCCTGCCTGACCTTGATTCATTTTGCACTGCTTCTTTGCTGTGTGTTCCTGACCAGCCACTCTGTGAAGTTTCTCTGAGTTCAATGTTCCTCATCAGCAAGTACTTTCTCCGGTCTGTACCCCAATTCACCTGTTCCACTATCCAGGGGTTTTGAGACTAGAGTTGCAAGAGAGGCCGCCTTCATCACCTCAAGCTCCATAAGGTACGTGACACTTATAATAAGATATTGGAAAGATAGGAAAAGTCTAGAGATAGGCAACAAAAATAGTGAACAATGCGGGCAATAAAATATATAAAGGGACACTGCAAGAATGTAATATGTACAGCCTTGAGGAAAGGTAAAGAGGGGACATGATTGAAATACATTAAAGGTATGAATAAGGTTCAGGAGGGCATGTAGCTAAGATCAAGAACAAAGGGCATGACCTCAAACTAGCTGGCGGAAAGTTTAAACTAACCTTTAGAAAGTATTTTTTTACTGAAAGAGTAGTTGATGCTTGGAACAGACTCTTAGCAGAGGCAGTGAGCCAGTCAACTGTAAGTGAATTGAAACATGTTTGGAATAAATATAGATCTGTACTTAGATGAAATATACAAAATAAAAAAGGGGCAAACTCAATAGGCCACTTGGTCTTTTTTGCCATCACTCTTTTATGTTTTTATGCTTTTACATGACATGCTGGGTCTTCTTCCTCTTCCCGTTCTCTGTGGCCTTGGGCAGCCCTCTGCTGATGCAGAGAGTAGTGCTTTCTGCTTCAAAACATTATGAATAAAGAGCCTCTTTGGTAATGCAACTTGCATGACACCTGTGCATTTAGAGTGTGTTCTCAAACTGAGGGTATTTTGTGGTGATAAGGAGATAACGATGGTAAAAATGTGGAATATTGTATTAGTATTAGATGTTTAATTAGAGTATTACAGCCCGAGATACTTTTTTCTTACCCTGCCTTGGTAACCATATTAGAAAAAGCAAAAATGCATGGAGTGGGGATCTAAACATTACTCTGCGCACCTACATTGAGCGCTCGTGCCCAGGGTGCAAATGCACAATAATGATTTATCCATGGCTCCGTTCTTATCCTTTATGTATTTTAGGCATTGTAGAAATTTCATACCAAGATAATTCTCTTGTCAATGAATGATCATTTACCCCTCAGTGCCACTATGAGAACTACTAATCAGTTTTTCAAGGTGAAAAAAAGAATGCTACAAAGTGCCACAAGCGCATCATGTCAATAGTGCAACATTTTTACATTTCAATTTGATGTTATCATTTTTCTTGGATGTCTTAGATGTTTATAATAGATTCAAAAGGCAAAACAACTTGGTAATGTGATATAAAATTGGTACTATAGCGTATATAAACACAACTGTGTTAGATAATTTTTCACTTTTATTTACTAATGGCTGGTAAAATATTACATCATTGTTTAAATGTCTAGCATGCTCTTTTCTGTAACAGTGTTAATCACTTCAGCTAATGTGCCAGCCAATATATACTGGTTCAAGACACAAATATTTGACAGCTAGTCAATCTCAGCCATTGTCTAGAGGTTCTCCCTTATGAAAATTTCTACTCACTCTTATAACCATATTGATTCCACTCACTTGGTGTTCACATGAAGTGACATACACACACATAACAAGCAGTTAAAGTGGCAGCAGATGCTAAATCAATATTATGTAAAATTTACACAATAAAAAAACACATTAATATTTTGGAAATTTAAAGGATTGGCCATGATGTTTCCACAATGTTTTCTTGGAGCTGAGCCAAGACGGTGCACATGATTTATGTTGTGTATTTGAATCATTAGCTGGGTTAGGAGTTTATGTCATAGTATTACCAGTTCATAAACTTTACTAAATGAAGGGGAATATAACATAAAAACCAGACTGACCAAAATCCTAAATTATTCATAAAGACTAACCATTATATTTTTTTAAAAATGTGATAGAAATGATTATGCTTATTTAGTAGATGTGTTTTATTAATACCATTGGCATTTATAATACTGTAAATATAGCAAAATATTATGCATAAATTACTACATATATCAGATACAAACACATAGGGGCCCTATAAAATGGATAAAAGGAAAATAGGAACAAAAGTGAAACTGTTCCCCAAAGCCTCCTTCTTATGTGAATCTAGTCCTTTCTGTCTTGTTCCTTCTGCTCATGTCTGGTCTAGCTTTCCCACCTGTATCTAGGCTAGTGCTTTAGCATTTGCTTTATGTCCTCAGGTGCACCATACACCTGAACGGGCATGAGCAAACCCTCCTATAAAAGAACCAGTGTTGGTTCTCATTCTGATTGGTCAGAATTCATTTAAGTGCAACTTGTTCTACTCTCAGCTTGCATAACATACAGGGTTATTCACAAAAGGGTGAAGAGTTTGGAGAAGGCAAGATAAGGGATCAATCTAGGACAACATAGCTGAACTGGAAAGTGATCTGAATTGGAGACTTTTTCCAAATCGACTATTTTGGCCTAGATTGTTCACTTCTCCTGCCATCTCCAAACTCTTCACCCTTTTGTGAATAACCCTGATAGAGTTTGCTGGCTTGTGGGTGAGACTGTTTTGGATTGACTTTGTTTGTTGACCTCATTTGATCTCCTGATTTTAAAGTTGGGATCTGGTTATCTCTTGCATTGTCCTCTAAATATTCCCCTGAATGTGCTGCTGTCTCATCTTTGATGTTGTCTACGTCCAGAAGATTTTGGACCACTACTAGATTACTGTTTACTGTCTGTATTCTCTTTTCCCAATTATTGTGTTTTATTTGAGTTGAATGTCGACTGTTTACTCATTTGAGTAATGTAGAATGAAACTTTTCAAACTCTGCATGTGTGTATAGGTCAGTCACTACCAATTTGTGTATTTAAAAAAATAAAGTGTCTCTAAACTCAGGAGTTAAATCCTAAAAATGCATTTACGTACCTTAACAAATAACAAAAATGTATCTTATTTGTGCATTACTGAATTTGTGCTGAAATCTCTAAATTTGTGCTGACACTGTCCTTCCTTCTGGAGGGTGGCTATTTTGGTTCCCCATGGTCCCTGGGTGTGTTGTAAAGTAGGCAATGCTCCGAGTTCACTTCCATGATGGGACTACAATCTCAGTGCAAATTAGTAAACTAAACATGAGATTATAGTAAATCACAGGAGTGAGCTTGGAGTGGTTACTACTTTACAACACACACAGGGACCACGGGGAACAAAAGTAGCCACCCTCCAGAAGGAAGGACAGTGTCAGCATGAATTCAAAGATAAATTGGGGATCTACAGCTGAGTAATGCACAAAAAAAGTGCAGTATTGTTAATAGTTAAACTAATTGAATGCATTTTTAAAATGTAACTCCTGAGTTTAGTGTCACTTTATATAATAATTGCCTAAACTAACACATATACATAAAGTGCTAATATTACACATCAATTCATGTGCTCAAGTGCAGTTTATGTGTCCAATTCTAATTCATATTCATTACACTCTTATTGTGTCCTAATTCTTATAACAATAAATACAACAATAAATATACTATTAATTTGATCCTTAATAAACATGCAAAAAAACAAAGCAGAATCGTTTTATCTCTTTTTATGTGCAACTGTGTCTTCTTATTTGCATTTGTATGTGCAGTGGCAAAGTATCTGTTTCTGATTATAAAGTGCAATAGTGTCTCCTTATTTTGCACACACCATAGAATCCCAGTGTTCCTTGATTAGTTGAACTGACCAAATCATTTGTCCTTTCAGGTGTACATTTTAGTGTATTTTCACCTTTGTAATCAAATTTGAGACATCATCACTATTGTATATGTTTGTTATGTGTTTCCATTCACACAGCATACCTAAAAAGTAGTTTTTAAAATATATTTCTTACATTTTTAGTTGTTTGCTTGGAGCAGGATTATACTGTACATAGGGTCTATGGACAGTTTATATTCTTGAAAAAGATGGCAATGTGGAGATAAGGGACATACTGGGGGGGGGCAAGACTTATAGGCAGTGCGTTAACATACAATGTACCACCCAAGTCTTGATCTTTAACCCCTTGTTAGTATAAACAGTCTAGTTAACAGCTTAAAATCTGCCAGCATAGTACAGACAGGGTTAATTATGGCAAATATAACTCTCCAGCCCCCACATAAACATTACACAGAAAAGGAAACTTTTTTATTTTGTATGCTATTTGAATGGGAACATATAACAAATAAAAAGGTGTTATCCCCATGTGGCTGCAGAAATGGAAATTCACTTTAAGGCAAAGGTTTATTCACATACATGTTAGTATGTCATCACAAGCAGACAATAAATCTCTGCACAGATACTGTCCACAGGGATGTGTACAAGACATTTGCGAATACACATGTATATAGTTGAGAGCAGAGCATGCACATGCATTTTATGCACGAATGCTTATGCATTGTGCTTGCTAGTAAACCAGAGCACACCTTACTGTATGCAGAAAATTGTAAATACTATGCTGAAACACACTGCACAATGCACACATAAATTAAAGAGTTCACAATAGTTTCTTGCTCATACAAGTTGTTCTATATTAAATGACCATAACAAGAAGCCAGGAGGATTTATTGAAACTGGCAACAAGTGAAACACAAGTAATCAGTACTCTGACCTTTGTCTAGAACATGGAAATTGCACACAAGAAAGAAATATACGACTGTGTTTCTAACTAGCAGAAAACATTGACCCTTAAAGGCAAATTATAATTTATTTTCACTGGGAGCACATTTTAAATTTAAACTAAAGTATTTGCCTGAAAATAATTTTGGATGTGAACTTTGCATTGTTGTGTGGTAGCTGTTCCATATTTTTTATAGATGTAAATTCTCCCTCTAGTGGCTATCTGTAGTTCAGGAAGTGCATTTAGAATCTCTCAAGGGCACATGCTGAGATTACAGTTTAAGCCACACAGCGTATACTGTTTTAAAATGTATTTTCACTTTTGCAGCCAAATTGGGATAACACCTATTTTATATTTGTTAGATTTTTCCATTCCAGCCTACATTTACAAATATTTCAGAATTGCTGTATACTATTTCACTTGCTCTTTTCTGAAAACTCCAAAGTTAATATTTTTCCACTCTCTATAATATCAAAAAGATGGTCGGAGGGGCATGGGAGTTAATGTTTACCATAATTAACCCTATCTATATGTGCTGGTGGATGTTATCAGTTGCAAACTAGATTTGAACACTGTCTATCCTAACAAAGGGTTAACGATTGAAAGCTTGGCTTGTTGCATTGTTTAATAATGAGGGGAAACTCACTCTGCTCTCACTTTGTCTTGAGGACAGACTAACTTTAAAATCGTTCAGAGTAGCTTGCAGTGTGACCAAAGGTATGTTGTGTGAATGGAAACACATAACAAACATTCAGTATAGTTTTTTTTTTTCTTCAAATTTGACTTCAAAAGTGGGAATGCATTTTAAGCTTCTAAACAGCATAAACACAAGACATTATATCACACCGCATACACACACAATCTTCAAACATGTTCCTTTTTTTGCATATTAAAAATTTTATTAGCTAGTCAATAAAAAAATATTTGATGTTTTTATCAGTAAAGTATTAGCTAAAACTAAAATAGTAAAATACAATTATATTGGGCACAAATCACATAAAACATTTGTTTACCTATTATCCATTATTAATTTCTATTCTTTGTTATTATTGTCCTTTAAGTGCCAACATATTATGCAGCACTGTACATTTGAATAAGGGGGGGTGCATATTACATATCAATACAAAAACAAAGACATGATATGGGACGAGAAGATGATCATGCCTTTACAAACTTGTAATTTAAAGGCATAGACCACCTTTAAAAAAAATGCACAAACATTCATAAAACAATTTGCATTTTTTTTTGCATTGGAGTTTGTAAAACATTGCAACCATGATCCGTGGGTTGCAGGTGTAATGCTCAGGCTCCTGCCTGTCAGAGGATCTGTGAAAGGATGATGTGGCCATGTGGGCAGAGCTACACACAGCCACAACAAACTGAAAATATTATAGAAGTCTGCACGGAGAAGAACTCTGTGATTCAGGTGGGTGGTGTATGGGTGTAACATGCATTCTAGTATGAAAAGTAAAATTAGCCTTTAAGATAAGTGCATTATCTGCTTTGATTTTTTATTGTAATAAAAGTAATGTCTTCTTTGTTGTCAGACATTTATACAGAGCAAATCACAGTTTGATACACAGGGGTAACCCAATCAAAATCCTGGAATGTTAAAGAATGAGTTTAGTAACACAAACCTGTTTAAAAAGATCTCACAGAAATGGCACAGATCGGTTTCTGGCACATAAGCATTTACTATGTTAAGATCGGCATTTAATTTACCAAGAAAGAAAACAACAAAATGAGGGTAAAGTAGCAAAACGATCCATAGATCGAATCACTGTGTGTCCTCTTCTCTATTATGTAAGTAAACCACATAAACCACAGGCAAACGCCTTCATTTCTTATTGCTCTGTAACTCGGCTCTGCATGCTGTCAATTCCATTTTGTATGTTTTTTTTTTAGATGTGGAAGTCCAGTCACACATTCTTTTATCATTTACATAATCATGTGTTAAATCTTTTCTCCATTTAAAGTAATAGTACGCCGTGATTTTTCCTTGGAAAATGTAAAACAGTGACTCTACAGTAAAAATACTGCTTATAATACTCTAAATACTAATAATGTACATGGTGTTACATTTCAGGAAAATATCGTGTGTCATCTACAAAATATTTCCTGCTGTTATAGAAGCTTCATATTGCTCATTCAGATGCTGAGGAATTTATTCATGCTGTATTCACATATTTAAAATCAATAGAGTAATGGTCCTTAGAGAGGTGAATTATGGATAAATGCAAATGAGAGTTTACATCATACCGGCTTCATGCTACGTTTTGCAGAATATGTAATGAAGCAGACTGTAATGCATGAAGAGTTTTGTCTAAATTGTCCTATAGTTTATTAAATATTTTCTAAGTGTAATAGTGAAGTAGAACTGTGCTAAGCACTATTTATATGACTGATGAGAAGCGTAAGCATATACAATACCATAAACAAGGCAGTCCCTAAAGTATGACAAAAGAGCCACTTAGTTTGGAAAAGGGCAAGGCCCCAGCTTTGTTGAATTAGTATAGTTTTACATAAATCAAACATTATTACAAACAGAACTGGTGCCTGCCACTATCATATAAACAATAGACAAAATGCCTGTCTTTACTATGAGTGCCAAATAGGTATTCAACTACCCCAACACCCAATTCAGAGCATAAACACTATGGAGCAGCACTGACAACGCAATAACTGCCAATAAAGTTTGCACATTAACCCCCAGCATTGCAGAAAAAGCCTGGTCCACCCTCTTGCACCAGCCTAATTAGGCTCCAATAATTCTTAAACAACATGAAGGAAAAAAAAATACCCCTTTTAACATACCATGCTATATGCCATCATCTATATTAGTAACATAATATAAAATTGATATCAAATTAAAATGTTTATTGGATCTTCAGAACCTTACTGGTCAGACATGTCGGACTTAATAAAATTATGAATTGTAGCTGTAATTTTTTTACTCAAATCATAGCTCCCAATGTAGGCCCCTGCTGACTTTTAGCGATTAGCCAGTATATTAGAGATGCAGCTCTGCCGTAAAAACTACAGAAAATGGTTTTGTTTGCACTCAAGCTCTTCTTTAAAATATGTGTGCTTTCAAGTACAGACCCAGGCCCTCACCCTCCTAAACAAGTGTACAATATCTAGGTTAGTCCTTAGATTGAATCCAAATGTATGCCCCTATATCATTTTATATCCTTCCTCTTAAGATAAGGATCAGATCACATTTTAGGAGTCATTCATGCAGAGATAAAGAAAAAGCCCTGTAAGTGTTCCTTTGACAGTTGTATATGTTAAAACTTGCAGCAATAAGAACACAAAGACATTTTATATATTGTAAAGTATGTCTAATTGTAGAATATATAGTTATACAATTAAGTGCAATTTGAATCTAAAGTTTTTCATTTCATCTTCCAGACATGTTTTAATTCTATTGTCATAATCATTAAAATCTCTATTTCTCCAATATGTCAGTGCTAGTTTCAGTAAATGAACATTTAGGATGATAATACCTCAACATGTGGATATGAAATACATGTGGGAGGAAGTTCTGTTATAACTGACAATAATGAAAGTGATTTTTGTGAAACTTTGACAGCAGACACTATTGTTCTTCTCAGAGTTTTGTAACCTGTCATTTGAGCTGCTAGTGATAAAGTATTACAGGTTTGGGTTCATTAATATCCATGGTTTAAGTAATCTTCTTGCTTATTAAAAACATATCCTATTATAGAAAATCTGGTCCATAAAAGAGAAAACCTCCTAATGATTTAGATAAACTGATGATGTTAAAAAAATATATTGTTTTTATATTTCCCAATACAATATAAATCATTTAGGTCAGTAAACATACAGGCTTTGCTAGCAAGGCATTGCTGTAGTAAAGTGTATCAGCCAGTTCAGTGTCAATTATCTACTTAAAGATCCACTGCATGACAATGGCATGGCGATATAACCATCCATGAGTTGTGAGATGTTTCAGTACCTTTGAAGCACCAAGTTATCAATTAACAGATGATAACTCAGTACAGGTCTTCATTCCAGTTCAGTGACAATACAGGTTCCTTTCACACTCTTCTTCCTCTGGCAGTGGTTGGATCCAAAATCCAGTGGTGTTCATAAAGTGGTAATGTCAATACAGAACAGAAAGTTAAAACTCTAGTACACAGCAAAACCTCAGTTATCAAGGTTTTAATAACATGTCTGGCACCTGATTATGCCAAGTCCTGGTAATGTTTATATACAGACTAGTGGTTGTGTAGATTGTACTATATATAGGCTGTTGTGAATTTTGCAATATAATTAAAGTGTAAGAGAATCATAACAATGTACTTCTTTTATTCGCTCCTTTCTGGTCTGTTTTATACAACAGAAGCATTTGTAGCATCATGTTCCATAAGGGCAAAAATAACTTAAAAACCTGTTGATCTTGTCAGAAATTCAGATCTGATTTCTGTCCTCTGTACACTTCCTGTGTTATCTCAAAAATCCTCCTAGCTTTAATCTTGGACTATAGAATGATTTGTCCTTATGTTGTAGAGCTCTGAGAGTGGGAGAGGTTAAGTAGCTCAGCAAAAGACATAGGCCAGGCCTGTCAACACTCAGTCCACAAGAATGCTGTGTGTTTTTAACCCACAACAGGGCTTAAGAGCTTAGTGAATGCTTGTAGGATTAACAGTAGGGATGAGCTTGGGGTTCAGGTTGGCAATGATTTTGACCTCAACTCAACTCATTCAGAGTTCAGGAAAACAGTGAACCAATGCAGCCATTGACTGCTTTAGTAACCAATTATCATGCACTTTCTGGCCTCTAAACTGTGGTCAGTTGGCTTTAAAGGGGGGGGGGGGGCCCTTTGTTTTGTGC
>NW_017307625.1:284000-289896 GCF_000935625.1 Nanorana parkeri
TGCTGCAGGATCAGTGTCACTAACTTATTATCGGCTGTTCTGAAGTTTGAAGCAGCCTGATAATAACCAAAAAATTATTAATTTATCAAGCAGTAATAGTGAGATTAATTCACAATGACTGCTTGATATGATTAAATAAATAAAATAAACATTTTAAAAGTTTTTAAAAAAATAGTGAAAAGTGTAAAAAAAATAAAATAGTGAAAAGTGTAAAGAGAAAAAAGTGTAAAAAAATAAAATAAAGGACAAATAAATGAATGTATTTATTGTATTTTTTTTTAGCTGTGCTGGTTTTGTAAAAAATACTACAAATCAAAACTGGGAAAAACGCATTTTTTTACGTTTTTTCGTCTTTTTTTATATTTTATTTGTCCTAAGTGAGGCATTAGACACACATATGTGATATAAATATGCCTGTCCTCTAAAAAACAATATATATTTTGTGTGGGTGCACTTTGTAAGAAGACGTGGAAGAATCACACAGCAAAAATGTCAAAAGTGTGTCAGTCATTTACGAGCAGAAAAAAAACAAGCTCAGTCATGAAGGGGTTAAGCTGCTGTCTCCCTGCAGTTTTTCTGTATGCTTAAATGTTTTTTTTTTTTATTTAATGTTTCATATTACATTTTTACTGTTAGGTTTAAAAAAAGAAAAAAAGCCCCCAAAATAGTGTTTGGGGTTTAGTGGTTTAGAGTTAGGGATTTTGGTTTAGTTTTTTTAGGAATGTGTTTTAGGTTTACTTTTTATGAGGAAGGTATATTTCATAATTTTGCTAGAGACTTTTATTTTTTCGGAGGGTCAGCAGCATGAATTTGTTTCTGACACAGGTGAAGCTGCCATTGCTTTGTTTGTAGCATATTACCACATGCAGTACAGTTTAGTGCACCAAATCACCACAATATTAGGTGCGCCAAAGCACTGAATGGCACTGCCCCAAGGGTGCAGGCCACTGCTACCCTATGGGCCACTCCACATAGTTAGGCAGTATGGGCACATCTGCTGCCACCAGCACCATAGTGGTTTTCAGCGTCTGCCTGCAGCATATAAAGTGTGGCAAATGTATCAGTCATGTGGGTATCACAAACCACATAAGGAGACACACAATTCTTCACCACAAAGTTCAGTGGGAGCAGCACATGAAAATTGTCACCCAATCACCCCCTTGCGCCGTGTGTTAATGCTATCTTAGCAAAACTGCTGGCTTTACAGCTGTTGTCATTGCATTAGGTAGATTCATCCCCCTGTATGACATTGTGGCCTGTGCTACACAACAGTGGCCGGTACCTGCCCTCTACCATTATGTGTGAGGTAATGTTTCTGCTGGATCACATGGTCAGCATGCTTTGTGTCTCTGACAATGTAATCTTTCTTTCTAGATCAAAAATACCTTATTTTCTCCCTTTTAAATGAGGCCTGCAGAAAAGGCGTACATGATGTGCAGGGTGTCTCTGCAATATATCTGCCTGTTGTCTCCGGTATACTTTTTATTTGAGATTTTTTTTAAATCCTGCCTTGTCTCTCCCTCTTGCATTGCTGCCCAGACTTTCCAGCCATCATGCTATATGTCTGACTGTTGAATCTGAAATGTGGCTCTGTAAGTGCAATTCTGACTATTACTACTAGATAAAAAATGATGTGTTGCAGTAAAAGCTACCAAAACAACTTTTACAATGTTTTTACATTTATTCAGATAGGGACGCTTTTGATTTATGTGAGCCAAGGGCTAATGTAAATGTAAAACATTTATTACACATATAAATTTTGTGATGCCAGAATACAGTGTCACTAATGCTGTCCCCAAGGATTGTAAAGTTCTAAAATACAACATATAGCCTAAAGCCTTTAAAGGCCATGGTAATCCCTTTTCTATTAGCTTTGAAAATAGATAGAATTCATTTTCGAGATATGCCTCCCATTGACTGATGGGGTTTGAATTAAAGGTTGAAACAGGCAGACTTTTTGGTGCATTCACCAGATGCAACCAAGAATCAAACGCAAACAAGTTCTCCCGTCACTAGTTCCAAGTAGATACATTAGCCACAGAAGTGCTGTAGGTAATAATCCCATAGACTGGTTGTGATGATTGCCTTTGGCAGGTAGGAACAATGTTGTAAAACAGAAAAAGTAAATATATTCACTGTTCTAATGATCCGTACAGATCTCAGGTTACCCTGGGTACTCTGTGGTGAAAAAAATGTTGCAGTGTTTGCAGCGCATAACAGTGAAGGTTGGGTGTGGCCACACTGTGCTCACAATGGAAGAGGCTTAACAGGCATTGTTTAATAGAACCTGAGCCTACTTGCTTTGTGTGCAGCACACAAATGCCACAGTGCTTGTAACCACAACATATGTTAAATAGAACCTGAGCCTACTCACTGTATATATATATCACACATATGCCTTAGTCCTTGTAATTACAATTTGCCTTATTACTGTGCCACAAGTAAGGGTCTCACAGATGCATATAACCTCAGCAATATAATTGTTAAAGTGTACGTCTGGCCAAAACTCTTTTTTTGGCCTAAAGTGGGCAAGGATTAGAGCCCCATTTAGGTTTTCGTTTTATCCTGAGCTCCATTAGAGAGAAACTCTCTCACGGCAAAATAGATAAACATAAAAATGCTTTGTTTTCATAAAGTAGGGAGGACCTTTGTTAAAGTTTGATTTCTGTATTCATGTTGCAGATTTTTCTTCACTTCCTGTCTGGTAAAACCATTGTTAGCAGGACAGAAAGTGAAGGGACATTTCCCTAATAGAGCAGTAAAAAACCCAACACATGTTTTTATCTTTCCACACTATTTAAAATAGTCAGGGACTACTAAACAACTGGCAGCTCTTGAGGCAATGAACAGTTTGGTAAGGAGTATGCAATTATAGCATAGCATATAGAGTTCAGGCATCTGGAGTAAAAAAAGTGTACAGAATGCAGTGGTCGGAGAAATTGTATGTACAGTGCAATTACTGTATGTGCAGTGTGTAACATACAACAACCAGGTACCTTGCAGCACAGTGTAAAGAGTATGGTGGCCAAACATAGCTAACTTATTGGTGTGTTACATTATTCTGACTGCTGCACCCCATATGCTTTGCTGCGCGATGCACACTCCTGATTGCTGCACTTCTAGCATACAAAGTGCAGAGTCAGTAGTACTTAACACACAGTACCATCTACATCCCTTCTCCATCACTGCTCACCCCTGCACTGTATTTTCAGCATTGCATCACCAGCACCCAGAACACTACTTTTGCTAATGTTTCCCTTGCATATATCGTTCATCACTGCACCTTCCGCACACCTCATCCACCAGTGCACTCCTGGCACCTCCTATTGTTATGAATTTTAGCTTTGTTTTTTTTTTTTTAAAGAGTAAACTTTCTTTTAGCTTTTAGATCTGTTTTGGCTGCTACTTCCACCACTCAGGTGTTGCAGCCTAAACTACCTAAAAAGCATTATTTTCAAGTTGATATGATTCAGATTAGATTGCTGCTGCTGTATTTAAGTCAAGCTAAATGTGAAACTGCCATTCTAAAACCTACTAATGATCGACGAACCGGTAAAACCAAAGACCATTACTCTATAATCATATTTTTTGGAACTTTCTGCTGGTTTTGATACAGTTGACTACCCGCTCCTCCTCAATAAACTCCAATCCCTTGGCCTCCAAGACTCTGTTCTCTCATGGTTCACCTCCCACCTATCCCAGCACACCTTCAGTGTCACCTACAACTCTACTTCCTCCTCTCCTATTCCTCTATCCATGGGAGTCCCTTGTGCCCCTTCTATTCTCCAACTACACCTCCTCCCTGGGTCAGTTGATAACCTCTATTGGCTTCCAATGCCATCTCTATGCTGAAGACACCCAAATATATCTCCCCACCCCTCAGCGCTCACCCCTTCTATCTCTTCAAGCATCACTAACCTGCTAATTGACATATCAACATGGATGTCACACCACTTCCTCAAACTAAATCTCTCCACAAATGAGCTTATAATATTTCCTACTTTCCAGTTCCCCTCCCCAGACATCACAATCAACAGCACTACATTCAACACCTACCATCAAGCCTCAGTGTAATCCTTGATTTTGAGCTGTTCTTTCAGCCCCACATCCAATCACTATACAAATCTTGCCGACTCAGCCTTCGTGACAATTCCAAAATGTGTCCCTTTTTAACAAATGACACCGCAAAGCTTCTAATTTACTATCTTGTTATATCTTGCCGCGACTACTGTAACTCCCTCCTTGTTGACCGTCTACTACAAAGGCTATTCCCCCCTTCAGTCTATCATGAACTCTGCTGCCAGACATTTCCACATTACCGACCAATCATTGTCCGCCACCCCCCTCTGCCAATCGCTCCACTGTCTACCACTGGCCCAATGTATAAAATTCTAAATACTAACAATAACCTACAAAGCCATTTACAACTCCGCACCAAGCTACATCGCCCACCTCATCTTAAAATATCACCTAAACCGTCCCCTTTTCTCCTTCCAAGACCTCCAGCTCTCTTGTCACCTCTTCACATGCTCGCCTCCAGGACTTTTTCATAGTGTCTCCCATTCTCTGGAACTCCCTATCCCAATCTGTCCACTTATCTCCTACTCTGTCCACCTTTAGGCAATCCTTGAAAACTCATCTCTTCAGGGAGGCCTATTCCACCTCGATATAACTGTCCTTTCAGTTCTTCCATTAAATCCTCCCAAACAGTTATTACCTTTTGTATCACTTGCCCCTCCTACCAGATTGTAAGCTCTCATGAGCAGGGCCTCCCTACCTCCTGTACTGAACATGTATTGTTAACTGTATTGTCTCCCTCATTGTTGTAAAGCACTGTGCAAACTGTTTGCGCTATATAAATCCTGTATAATATTATTAATAATTGAAAACATGAATTACACATGCAAATTATGTCGTGGTAGATGATGGTGTTGCTGACTGACACTGTTCAAGGGGTTTGTACTGTTCTATAACACCACATACAGAATAATGCATCTCCCAATCAAGGATTGGTGTTTTTAAAAAAGGAGGACCCTCAACTTCTTAGTGGGGGAATGTGCATATGGTGCAGAGATCTACTGCATATGTTTTTTTTTTTTTTAGTTTTGCCTTATTGACATATGCTTTAAAAAATAAAAAAAAGCTTAAATACAAACAGTCCCCATAAGATAATATCTGCCTACAAATCTTCTATTTATAGCAACTTTTAGGGCAAATACCAGAGAACATGAAGTGCCAGTGAAAATTTGTTCCATGATGTGGCTTTACACTGACGCCAATCAAATATTAGCTTTTATCACTTTAAGGTAAAATAAAAGCTGATCTGTGATTGGCTACCTATGCAGCACTGTCCTTTGCATTTTAAAACATAAAATCATTGATATTGAAAACATATGGGAATTTTTAATGGAATGTATTAATTATGCTGTCCATTCTGTTTTACATTGTATATAAACAATACCCACTCTGAAAATTCCTTTCAATTTCAAGCTGATTTAAATGTGGTAACAATAAATGTATATGCTGCAAATTCCTGTTACCTGAGAATGTCTTTGAAAAGCCTGCTTTTTCACAAACATGACAAAAAAGGGTTCTAAAACTATGGATATTGTATATTTACTTACTTGTGGTTATGGTGTAATATGCACACTGAACTTCTAGACTGTTGAGTAAAGATATTTTCTTAAGATTAAGGACTGAAACTATTCAGTGACCAAATTATTACATAATGGTTTCAATAAAGGTTTGTTAATACCAGGTATTGGAAACATTTTGGAATGGAAATTTAGTTTGTACTGTATGTATTTTCTTTTATGTCCATCTATAATCTAAAATAACAGTAAACTGTATATGTATGTATATACTGTGTGCGTATGTATATATATATATATATACA
>NW_017307625.1:290965-309464 GCF_000935625.1 Nanorana parkeri
ACCCAATAGCAGGCTGGGTATGCCCCCCAGCCTGCAATAAAGAGTGGGCAGGAGACCGGAGGATCGGCCGGACCAGGGAAGCTGACGGAACGGCTGAAGAGGAAGCCGGAACATCAGCGGAGGTATGTGGGGCATCGGCGGTATGCAGCGGTCTGTGTCCCCGCTGCCTTCGCCAACACAGGCACGGCGAGCAGTGGGGATTTGAAAGGACACAGGCCGCTGCAGCCACAGTTCTCCTAAATGTACCGGTACATTTAGGAGAACTGTGGACCCGGTTCGTAAGTACGGATTGTCCGTAAGTCGGACGTCCATAACCCGGGGACTGCCTATATATATATATATATAGGTATATATATATACACTGAATGGCCAGATTATTATGACCACCTGACGTTTGTAGGCAAATGAGCTATAATTAGCTATAATTTCGAGCTGAAGTTGCTAGAGGGCCAGACCATTATAAATAGGGAAGCAGGTTGTTTACCACAACAGTAGAAGGGATTTTTTCCTGAAGATATGGGTAAACAACGTGCTTTAACAGCCTTTAGAAAAAAAATAGTTTTTAAAATTAAAATGAAATAAAAGAAATCTAATAATAATAAAAAAAATTAAAAGTCCCCCGCGAGCACGTGCGTCGGCACGTAAACACGTGTCGGGTGCGCCTACGCATGAAAACGACGAACGCGCTACACATGTTGGGTATCGCCGCGCACGCCGGAGTGAGAGCAATAATTCTAGGGCCAGTATTTTGGGGTATCTCTAAATTGATGACCTGTGGGGGCATTTAAAGCGTCTTTTATTGACTTTTTGGGGTACTGCAGTTTTTCGCCGTTTCACGGTCGCACGCAATCTGTAAACTGGGCATGTTGGGTATCGTTTTACTCGTTGTAACCTCATCTTTTATATTTCATTTAAAAAATGGGTAATTTGTTGTGTTTTGGGGCATTTAATTAAATTTGTCACAAAATTTTGGGGTTTAATAAGGAGTTGCGCTAATATTGCGCAACATAAAAATTTTCAACTACCACCATTTTATTCTATAGGGTCTTGGCATTCAGAAAATATATAATGTTGGGGGGTTTTACGTCATTTTCAGGCCTAAAATGTGGAATATAACATGGGTGCAAAAAAATGAAAAAAGGGCCTCAGTCATGAAGGGGTTAAAGAAGAACACAGAGCAGAATTATTCTCAGCCCTTGCACTGGGGCTACACCCACACTGCAAGGGTTAAGTGCTCATCTAGGGACAAAAATAAAAAAGTTCTACTTATCTGAACTTTACGGCTGGCTGGCTGTTAGACCAGTCCCAGCATCCTCTCTCCCCCTCCGCTCCACCGGCCCAAGGTCCTGTGAGTCTTCATGTCCTATACAGTGTATAGGATCTGTGGACACCAAGGGACATTCCATCGCTAGGCCAGAGAGGAGAAGAAAGATAGGCTGCAGGGATTGGTCTAACAGCCAGCCATCTGAAAGGTTCAGGTGAGTATAACTTTTTTATTTTTGTTCCTAGATGAAAATAAACACTTAACACTTGCAGTACAGGGGTATCTGCAAGATGCTTTGGTGCCAGTATCATGCGTAGAAATGCCACAAACTGTGTGCACACCACGACATGCGCATGCCTGTTCCTGCTCGTGTAGCCAGGTGGGCTATTTAAGGATGTTCACTGCAATCACATGCTGCTGAGAGATCTTAGTCTAGTACCCTGCATTATACCTGATTCTGTTCCTGAAACCTGCTTTTGACTCCACTTGACTCCCGACTCTGCTGTTTGCTGCCTGCCTTGTGACCTCGGCTTGTCTACTGACTTCTCTTCTGCCTCCTGATTCGGTACCTCTCTGCTCACAAGTTATTTACCTGGCCTGCTCCTGACTATGCTTTGAGTTCTGATTCTGTACTGTGTGCCTGCAAGATACCCGGTGTGGCTTTTCCCTGACTACACTTCTGTTTCTAGCAACGCTGCCATCTGATCTTCTGTCTACCTCCTTTTCTGATAGTCAGACTCTTCGGCTACCTCCAGTACCCAGATGTCTGCATCACGTCCTGAAGTGTGCTCAACACTGACACCAGCCACAGGCACTCATGCCCATCTGTGTCTGTACATCTGCTGTTCTATATCCAGTGGTCCTCAGATGAGAGTTGCAAGGGGAGGCTTTCCTCATCACTACAGGCTCATACTGAGTGACTCTGTCAGCTTGTATTATTGTAAATGATAGTGACTGCAGAGGAGTGCCATCATTCACAACAACAACAACACATGCCAAATACATTCCTAAATTCTCCCCCTACCTTTACATGCATGGGGGTGCTGTGGTCAAGAGGAAGGCTTTTGTGCTTGTTGCCTAGGGGAGTTATCAGGTCCCATGTTTGGACCTGCTACCTGTCTCTAAAGCTGGGCGGAACATGGCAGTCAATTCAGTGAGTGATGGAGTGGTCAGCTGACTAATGACATCATCCTTGCATCAGTCCCCCTTGTATGCTTTTAACAGCACTAGAGTGATTTGGCCTAATTAAGATGCATGATCAAAATGTCTGTGCTTCTGGGCCTTGGTGCTATCTTTGGGAAGCCTAACCCCAAGTTAAAGGGTCAAATCCCACGGGTTTTGCGTGGCCATCATGAGGTGCAGAGTGCTATATAGGTTAGTTGCTGTGGTAGCAAAAAGCCTTAGCGCTAGGAATATAGGCAGCTGCAATAGCTGCTATAGTTGGTCAGTCATGAGGAAGAAAATGGCTGATGAACCAACTTGACTTAAGCAGGATCAAAGTGGTTGTTGGCCAAATACAAGAAAGTTGTACAGTTTGGTATTTTGACTGTGAGGCCATTTCCCCCTTACCTGGTAAACGCAAACTCCGACTTTCTCAATACCAGATAGTTGATGTAACTTGGGGTTACTGCTTAAGCCTGTGCTGCCGTTCTTTTCAAGATAAGGAGATACTGACTGTTTGTGCAGCATTGTTCATGACAAGTGCTTCCATTCTGATAAACGTTTACTGTACCTTCATTTGTGGACATTCTGTTTCATTCTATTCTGGTTATTGATGTGAATATACATTTTGCGAAATGTACATTTAATTTGCAAAGTTACTCTGTAGTTTGCACATCATGTTATAAATAGGCTTGACAAGCTGCTTGGTTTGTATCCCTGTTATTGCTTCTACTTTACCCCTGAATGGGAAAAAGGCTTTCATGACCTTGCCTTTGTGTAAGATCTATTCTTTAAGGTAAGAGACTGTTCACAGAGAGTGAAGTGAAGGCAATCATAGAATGTATGTGCTACCACAGAAGACACTAAATATGTTTTTCTGATAAGAAGGATTTGGACACTTCTACTTGTTACTATTATATATTGATTATTAGGCTTTATAACAAAACATTATACACACAATTTGTTTTATTTATAGATCACTGATTTGCATGGTGTACTTTGAAACACTTTTTTTTTACACTTTAAGAGTTTTTTAGCAGTGCATGTTATGAAATTAGGCATGAGATTCAGGTTCACCACTGCTATGGGTTTGTTACGAATCCCTGGGATTGGCAAAGTTCACAAACCACATACTTTTGACCAAAAATCTTTAAGGTTCATCACCAGAAATGAGGGATACACTTTAATGCTGTAAATAGCATTTGCCCCTGGTCATCTAAGTCAGAAGAGGCAATAATTTGAAGGAATACATGACCAGGCCCCTTTTTTACAAAAGGTTGGATTCATATCACCATATTGTCAATTTGTGTTGGAGCGGTTTCAGGGAACTGACAATTCTGTGTTGGGAGAGATAGTGGTTTTGTGTTTGTTTATTTATTTTTTAATTGGTACATGTTTTCATGGCATTATTTCGACTTCCCCTGCACTTTAACAATAGACTGCTTATTAGCTCTACAAACAGTCAGAATATACTAACAAGTTTCCCCCTCCATCCCCCATAGACTTTAATAGTGTTTTCCATAAAGTTTGAGAACTTCAAACTTTGAGCAAGATTCATGAAACTGTTTGCAAACTGAACCCAGGCAGTTTAATTTATCCCTAGTTATAATAGTATCAAATGGACCAAAATTTGACCAAAATTTTGACCAGTATTTGTGAGATACGTACTGAAAGCCAGGTAATCCTGATTACACTATGCATATCATCCCATAGTAATCTATGAAGTAAATAAATGTACAGTAAACATGTTTTCTTAATTCTATATGCATAAATAATTTATTGACTATGAAAATAGTTATCTGTATTAATAAAAATGTTTTACCATTTACTGTAAATAAAACATAATTTAAGCATTTTCTGAATGCACTGCACATAAAATAATAATGACAATGAATGTTTTTTATCTTTTTTCTTTCCAGTAGACCTTAAAAATAACACACATAAGGTGGTTTGTTTTAGTTACAATCCAAAATAACTTTTAGAAATACCTTGAAGTATAACATTATAGATATAGAACAAGTATTTCTAGGTCTGTGTTGCCAAGGTTAAAGAGTATTTGACCAATTCAGGTCTAAAATGCTTTCCAATACAGAACCTTCCATATCTTTGCTACCCAAAAATATATTTGTAGCTGTAGATAAACATCTTTTTTTGTGATCAGAACTTGCCAGCTGCCTGTCTTTTCTTAATAAAGCAACCAAACCATCTATTTAAAGATCATTTGAAGTCACAAAAATAGATATATAGATAGATATTCAGATAAACATGGTACTAATAGCCTGCATTTTTATATTTGTACCTCTACTACCTTGCTACTGCAGTTACGTATTATGATTGAATGACAGTGCAATATTATAATCACCAGAGGTAGATCTAGTGCACTCAGTAATAAGCACTCAGTAACAGACCTGTCAGTAATTAAAGTCTATGAGAGGCAGCTTGTAATAGGAGATGCGGCTGTTGCTCATCTATGTTAGCATAGACCACTGGAGTTGGAGT
Organism: Nanorana parkeri; assembly: GCF_000935625.1. NCBI lineage: Eukaryota > Metazoa > Chordata > Amphibia > Anura > Dicroglossidae > Nanorana > Nanorana parkeri. The sequence continues at coordinate 295,890 of NW_017307625.1, forward strand.
ACAGGGGCAAAAGATGTGAGACTTAATTTCAGCTTTACATTTGTAAAAGCATATTCGATGTGCCACTGTGGAATATTAATATGAGTCTTTGTTCCCAGCCTTTTTTACAAGTATTATTATCAATGGAACAAGTAATGTGCTGAATGCACAAATATAGAGTGCTTATGCAAACATAAAATACTGGAGTAGAAGCACAGAAAGGTCATGTCCACTAAGAAAAAAAGGTGTTTTCAGGCATTTTTAAGAAAAAGTAGTTGAAAATCACAACATACGTCAATACAAGACTCCCAGCCTTTTTTACAAGCATTATTATCAATGTAACAAGCAATGTGTTGGCTGCTGAATGCACAAATATAGAGTCATTATTTACATTGGCACATCAGCTGGCACCACCCAGATAACACATCGCTTAGCTAGAAATTCACCGGACCCATTAAACTCACTTAAAGAAAGATCAGAATAGTGGCTTGGACTTTGAACAAAATATTATACAGTGTTAGAAAATATTGCATATGCATACTGAGGCAATTCCCTTCATTATGCTGCCTAAAACAAAATACAAAAGTGGCTATGCTCTGGACATGGACACAGAAAAAAAACCTCCAGAAAAGTAGCAATGTGTATTAGAACAGACTTGTATTGGGTTATGTTAGCATTTGTTTTTTATTTTATAAGCAGCATATTAGGCACTTACAAGATACTCTTCATACAAGATAGATTAAAATACCATAAGGTGCATTATCAATTTAAGCTACAACTATGCTAACTGCTAAGGATGCATTCTGGAGATCACCAAAGCTTAACTCAGCAAACCAATGCTTCATATGTACATAATTGCCTGCAGGACTAGGGAGTGACACAGACACTCCTTTACTTAGGGCTCTGATAGCAGCATTTAACTAATTATTCACAGGTGTACTGCGGCCCCTGGTTCCCAGAGAATAACATAGCGTTTGCTATTATTTTTCTCTTTCAATAATTTTTATTGAGTATTTAGACATAACAGGTACTCAAACAAATAAGGCACAGAGAGGTATCATCAGTGGATATTGTTACAAGTATAACAACAATCAAACAGGATACGGTGCAATCAGTACTGATCTAATGAGGTAATGTTTGCTATTATTTTTCAAGTGTGTATGCATTATAACATATACTTTTCTCAGCTCATATTGGGGCATTATATGCAGTGGCACAGTAGAGAAATAAAGCTGTATTTTGGTTGGGTGATGGTAGTGTTTAAGGTGTGTTAACAGAAACAATTGTTATGCCTTGACAAAGAGGACTTGCATGATTTCAAAATATACCTCAGATAATGCTGTTTTCAAATTCATCGCTGAGGCCCAGTCTAGAGTGTTGGATGACACCTACTCCTAGAACCTTTTGTAAACTCCCCAGGGGCCTATATGACTCTAGTAGTAATCACAAGGACGACAAACTGGTCACTGAAACTAACTTCTGAGGCTCACAGTAACTCTGTTTAAAAAATGTGCTGTCATGCTCCAGTGGACCCTTCATTCCACCTCTAATCAAGTTATTACCAACCTACTGAAAGAGATCAAGGGGATAGGCCAGATAATGCCTGCTTTGTAAGATAAGGTTGAGGATCTCCTGGTTGCTAACACCAAACATGATTGGGAGCTGGAAGCCCCCCAGGACATACTAGTAAAATGACTATACTATTTACAGATGGAACGGTGGAGATAAAGAAATCCACCTAGGCGCCACTTTCTTTCAACAGTATTGACATTTAGCTGTTTACTTACCATGGCCAAATGATGAGCCCTAAAGCAATGTCTAAACATCCTCACCCACCATCAAATACTTTACGAGGGACATCCTTTTAGCTTGATCTTTACTTTTAGGGAATGACAACACTCCTGTACATTGCCAGAAGACAAAGGTGTCCAAGTGTTAGCCCTCCCATTTGGACTCCTCTTGTGGGGTTGTTGTGCTGGAACATGGCACACCGCGATGGTGTGGCCTGACGGCTGGATGTTAAGCTGTATTGTGCTGCGAAACCTGATAACTCTGCTGGGAAGTCTATCAGCTGGAGAGATACCCCAAAAAGCTTGGGAACTATTTAATTCTTTTTGTAGCCCAAAACTCTGAAGTTGGTGATACTGTTTTTTTGTGGTATGCTGAAAAAAAGCTGTTTCATTTTTGTTGATACATGATAGGCGGAGCCAGCAGTGATGTCACTGACAGGTGCGGGAGTTCAGGTCGGTCGACTGGCTTTTTGCACAGCAGCATTCAGCTATTCACTCCCTGCTATGCGACCACTATGAAAATAGGGGAGAACAGCAGTGAATAAACTGCTGAACACTCACTTCAGCCGATCGAGATGTTGGATCGGCTGAGGCGAACGTGTTCTTCACTTCGGTTCAGCTGAACTGAAGTGAATTGAAGGGATCCGAAAGCAGCCGCTGTACAGCTGTTTTCAGCCATGCAGGGCTGAAGTGAATAGCCAAACGGGGTTTGGCTCCCTTCACTTCAGGTCGCTTATTCACTTGGCTGCCTTCAGCAGCTTAGGGAATAACCCCATACATGTTCTTATTGCACCCTGGACCAAATTAAATTCAATATTTCCTGATTCTGTAGCATGGTCACCAAAACTGTTCTTTTACCTAAAATACTATACCTTTTTAGAATCCACTCATTGCAAGAATTTTACAGTCTTTGACAAAACCAAAAGCCCTGACTCCTGTGCATACTATGTTTCTTCATAGATTGTGCCCAACATCTCTAAATATTACCTGGAAGCTCAGTTGACCCAACTGGTTAAATAAACACGCTAAAATGCCCTTGGGTCAGCATGTAAGCTATAGAATTTAACCCTGACAGCTTCTCGCTTGGGAGAGAACTAGAGTACATAACCCCATCATGTCACACTCCTCAAAACTGTGGGAATGTACCAAATGATAGTGTGTCCCTGTTGCAGATTTCCCCTTGCATTCTGTCTTATGATACAGGAACAGAAGGTTAACCTCTTTAATGGTGCCCGAGATAGCAGTAAAAAATGACAGGATTTTTATACCGTCCCATATCTATCTAAAACTAGAAAAAATAAATAAATTGGGTTTACATATACTTTACACATGAACTCCAGCATACGAATCCCCACCCTTGGTCTGATTTAGTTTAGGTTAAGCAGTTTCTGGTTCAGTACTTTTTAAATCGCTTGAATATGTAAATGTAGACCTCTGCAATCTGTTAAGAAATATGCATTTTAGGAATCTAGGTGATCATGATTCACATAATTTAGGAATCTGCCAAAAATATAGAAATCATCCAAGAAACTTGATGTGTGTGTATGCATATATTCAGAAGAATAAAAAAGAGCAAGTCACTAATTTGTTGATTCCTCTAGTTCCAAACAGTTAGCTTATCACTATTAATATGCTCCATGTGTTGTTAGTTTCTGATCTACATGACCCGCAGAGTCCTTTTCTGACTTTTTTCTGGTGCTGAATGATGCAGAGAGAATGCATAGCATTTTCCTGTGAATGCAGACCACTGTATGATTTACCTTCAGTGATGGGTTAAAATTGTCGTGGGTTAAAAGCTTTAGAGATGGATGATTTAAGAAAATAAATGCAGCTTCTCAGTAGTTAAATTATGCAAAATGTTATAAACAAGCCCTTTTAAAAATCAATTGAAATCTGAAAAATATATTACATTAATATGATTTAAAAAATGACTCACTACTGTCACAAATGTGGCAAATAAAAACAAATAGCTATACTGCACAATCTGCATGGAGAGTACTAAAAAAAGAACAGCAAGAAAAAGAAAAAGAGAACTAGGAAATGAGTGAATCATGTGACTTAGCAAGGCTTTGCTCATGAAGGTTGCATTCTCCTTATGAAGGTACCAAGCGGAAAACCTCAAACTATTAATTTTCTTCACTCAGTAGCCATAAATCTGTGTGCTAAAGGAAAATGCTGATTTTTCATACTCCAGAAGTAGCCTTTTATTTTGCAATGAGAAATTATATCTGGATAAGTGAAGTGGGTAGATGTGCATTGCATATTGACTTAGCTTGGTTATTGTAACATTTCCACTTCTAATCCCGTCAAAATTAAACACATTAAAGGCTAATAAAAAGGCTTTCTAAAGGTGTGCCTGATCATTGGTGGGATCTTGCTGTTCACATCCAGCTGGGCTTCACCAAACGTTAAAGTAATTGCTGATGTCTTAGCCTTCATATTTCCATAAACTAAATATGTTCACTGATAAAATGACATGTGCTTGACACTGAAATTTGCACCAGTCAGCTGAAGGGAAAATACATGTAGTTCTAACCACAAGCTACATGTCTGAATAGTATTGTGTAATTATTACTTATCCTATAACTGCCTCTTGGAAAAGTTAACATTCACAGTCAATAGTAATATCCTGAAATGTCAGTTTGAGCATTTAATCCAAAGCAACCAAACATTTGGTTAGAATTTGTCTAATCGAGGGCTACCAGAGTTATATGTTAAGTATGCATAACTGTTTCACCATCTCCCTATTAAAATAAGTTCAGTTTCTAGCCAAAATATTTCAAACCTTTTTCTAGAACTGAAAGAAAAGGCTGAGATGTTTTGACAGAGATAGTTTTCTACTTTTGATACAGTTATTTAATGTTAATATATATACATATTAGAATAGTAGTATACCCCAACCTGTCCGTCTATCTCCCACACTGACTGCCTTTAGGCGATCCCTTATCCCACCTTAACCTAACAACTTAACAATCACTTTCTCAAACAATCATCCCCACACTGCTCCGTCCTCATGTATCACTTCCCCCTCCCATTTAGATTGTAAGCCCTCACGGGCAGGGCCCTCCTTACCATCTTGTCTTGAATTGTATTGTGATTGTAATGTCTTCCTTATATTGTAAAGCGCTGCGCAAACTGTTGGCGCTATATAAATCCTGTATAATAATAATAATATTAATTACCATGATATTATAATAGAGGGCAACATAAAACGTAACACTGAATACCACTGAATAACTCTTTGTCAATCCAGTAATGGTACTTCCCAGACCCCACCCTAGGCGACCTGAGTCCACACCTCCTAATTAATGAGTTTAGCAATTGTTTACAATATTTCTATTGTGATGGAGTGTGTTTATGAAGGACTCAGATATATAAAATATGAAAAAATATATTTATTTGATTTTAAATACTTGTTGGTTTAAAAGATTCATGCAGTTCAATAAAATATTGTTTACAACTTCTCTTGTGTTGATGTTCATGTGCAATTCACAAATACATGTATCTAATTCTATGACTATTGCTGATTGGTATATTCGCAAACCGTATTTCATACATTTTCAATACATTCATGTGGATAAGAATATACACATAATTGATACTTTCTATTACAGGTATATTACTATTTGATGAGTCCCCTACGCGTTACGCCCAGAAAGGCTTCCTCAGGGGGATATATTCACTCTGTATGTTTGTGTATACCGACTTTCAGCAATAATCTGTTTTTTTCAAAAAGAAAGAATATATATCATATAATACCATATATATTAATATTGAACCACAGGATGGAATCAACATACAATCTATCAGTAAACTTCCATTCATTTCATTTTCAGTTTCTAGTTATATATATACTTTAATGATATTTCCTTTTTCAATGAAATATCAATATTTATCTTTTTCATTTGTTATTGATAGCTTGATATTTTATGCATGGGGAATCTTATTCACATTGGTTGTTTATCCATCAATATTAATTCATTTTTAGTGCATCAATTAGATCATTTACATTCATTATTAATTCACTTGTTCAATATATACAGATAATTCATCATTGTTTGTATTCGATAATAATATTTTACAAAAAACATACATTCATTGGTCTAGATATATCGGAAGCATAGTGATTTATCATACATATATATATATATATAAATCTAATTGAATTGTATTACCTTTCTATTCGACTATTTCAACCCGGAACTGCGAGATCCTGGAGAGGACTTTCATCCCCCTCCAGGGCGATGGGGTTAACCTCGTCTACTCTGAAACAGAGTGTCACTGAATAACTCTGTTGTGCTGTATTTTGCTATAATAAAGAGATCCCTCTCCCTAACAGAAAAGAAAGTACTTTAAATTCTTACTTGCAGTCTTTTGCCTTTTAATTAATTATTTTTTATTGACATGTAATGTGCTTCTAAACTTGCTAGCAAACTGGTGTATTTTAGAGGATTCCGTTCATTAGCACAGCCCCTTCCCTTACTGCATGTCATAGAACTCTCCTCTTCTAGGAGTGTTTTAATTGCTCTCTGTGCTGGCTAAGCTTCTCTGACCCTCCCCTAACCTCCCTACATCAACTTTTATGTAGTTTCCGGGGCAGGAGTGAAGGGGAATACTTTAAAGTGTTGCTTGAATGACAGCTCTATCTGCAGATGTTGCTGGCATCCCATCCGAAAATGTTGTCCTGTTTAGTTTCAGATCATTTCAGTTTTTTATTTTTTTCGCTTTCTGAATTTTGGATCTGAAGTTTGATTTGGAATGATGTCACACTACTGTGCCTGTAATGCAACCCCCATCAGCCAAAGAAAATCTGATTGGCCAGAGAACACGTGTCCGATATAATTTTGTTTTAAACAAAATTCAGATGGATCCAAATTTGAATTCGTTCACATTTGGACTTAAAATTTGGAAAATCAGATGCATCCACAGGTCTGAATTTAATAAATTCATACAGATATTAATTCGGAAAGAAATGAAATTTACATGAGCTTAACAAGTGGCTCCGGAGCTGGTGTCAGAAGGAAGGATTTGGTTTCCTGGAGAACTGGGCTGACTTCGCAGTCGGCTATCGGCTCTTCAGCCGAGACGGGCTGCATCTTAATGGGAAAGGTGCAGCATTCCTGGGGGGAAAAATGGTAGAAAGACTGGAGGAGCTTTTAAACTAGATAATGGGGGGGAGGCAATAAAAATACTAAATTTAAGTTATAATAACCCTACAATAAAATCAAATAATAAAGAGGAAATTATTAAAGGGGTAATTAGTGGGCTCACTCCAGTCACTAGTGCAAAAGCAGTGAATATAGTAAATCCGATAGCAATAAATAACAAAATTAAGCCTGGCCAACCACTATCAAGTAAACCTTTGTCCCATAAGACATGAATTAAATGTATGTACACGAACGCAAGAAGTCTGGCCAATAAATTAGAAGAGCTTGAACTTATAGCGGTTAGGGTCTGGAACTCGTTGCCACAAGCAGTAATTTCAGCTAATAGTGTGGAATCGTTCAAGAAGCTTTTGGACGATTTCCTGAGAAACGGTAATATACAGGGGTACAGGTACTCCTAATAACGAGATGACACAGGGACCCATGCACACACACGCGCGCACACACACAATAGGTTGGACTTGATGGACATGTGTCTTTATTCAGCCTCAAATACTATGTAACTATGTAACTATGTCTATTGCTCTTACTCTGGCTACACCAGAAAGGTTAAAATCAACTCTGCTAAACACATGTTAAAGCCCAACTCCAGCCAAAACTCTTTACTTTTGTATTAAGTAGTAAAAACTTTTTTGGAGTCTGTATTCCTATTAAAGAGATTCCTTATAACCCCATGTCCCCCTGACCCCCTGGCAACAGGACAGAGAGTGAGAGGAAATCTTCCTAAATCTAACCCTTGCCCACTCTGCCAAAACAGCAATAAGAACAGGGGAACATTTAGGCTGGGGTTTGGTTTAAAGGATTATTTTAAAAGCCAAATCTGGGCTGGAGCAACCCCCCACACACTTTCCCTTTAGGACCCACATTATTTTATGCTTTTAATTTTTATACTTATGTTTTGAAAATGGTTTATGTCCAGTCACACAATGCACAGGGTGCCCCATTGGAGTCCATTCCCAGTGGTGAATAGGCCTCGATAATACTCCACTCACAGTATGTTCTCAGTTTTCCAAACTGAATGTGACTGGTTATCTTGTGTTGAAAAAGGAGTACTGTATTACTTCATGAGTATTGCAGCTTTTTCATTGCAAGTACAGCCAGCGGGACATTTTAAAAGGAAAAAAATAGCCTGAAGTTGGACTGTCCATATACCATAATTATCTTTGAGGCCTGCTAAGACCATGAAAATTAATACAACTGGGTTTTTATATAATATAGCTACATTCAACACAATATCTATTAGGGATGTCCCGATACCGATAGAAGCATCGGTACCGGGACCGATACAGGGCATTTTGACAAGTACTTGTACCGGTCAAAATGCCCCAATACATAGCGCTGAAGCTTGCGCTATGTTTTTTTTATTTACTCGCCCACCGGAGCATCAGTGACACAACGCTCCTCTTCAGCTCAGCGCCGACGACGTCCTCACGTGTGAGGAAAATCGTTCGGCACCGCGATTGAGGAAACAGTAAGTGATACCGATAGAAGCCTGGTCCTGGGCTTAAGTCGGATGTTTAGTGTTTTGTGTGAACAACTAGAATCTATTGCTGCAGTGTATTCTATATGTACATATATAATACACATCAACAATTATCCCCTGCTAATATGAATAGGTTAAATGATCCATAGTACATAATAGTACATAACACATTTAACCCATTCATGTTAGCAGTGCAGAATTGTAAATCTATTGCTGCAGTGTATTCTATATGTACTGTAAATGTACAATGCACATTCCCAATTCACTGCAGCAATAGATTTACAATTCTGACCTGCTAACATGAATAGGTTAAATGATCCAAGTACAACTACATGTTATGCACTATGGATCATGATTTAACCTATTCATGTTAGCAGGGGAGAATTGTAATTCTATTGCTGCAGACTGCAGCACTGGACGTGTGTGCTGTTTATGTACTATGGATCATAACCTATTCGTGTTAGCAGTGCCGAATTGTGAGCGCCTTCCACAAGCTGAGCACCGAGACACGATGCAGCGATCCTGCCCAGCGCTGACTACGAGAGGCACTGTGTGAGGCAAAAGGGATCGGAGTGAAACTGTGAGTGAGGGAAGCTGGGACAGGGCTGGCAGTAAATCTATTGCTATAGTGTACTGGAAGTGTGTACTGTATATGTAGTACATATATATAGCACACACTTCCAGTACACTGCAGCAATAGATTTACAATTCTCCCCTGCTAACATGAATAGGTTAAATCATGATCCAGAGTACATAACATTTAAAGTCACCTGTCCCTTTAAGAAAAAGTATAGGTAATTGGTATCGGCAAGTACATGAGGGGAAGTACTTGTACTTATGCTTGGCCTTGAAAAAGTGCTATTGGGACATCCATAATATCCATATTTGTCTATATATATACTCATCTTATCTTAATAGTTACATTTTATTTTCACATATATTTAAAAAATCCTATTTACATTAGCAGCAAAAAGTATTTTAATATTTAATCAGCACAAGAAAGCCTAAAAAACATTTGCTACAAAAAAGAGTAATAATAACCCAGTAGATATCTCTGGAGTATGTATAGCAAAACAAAAGTATTTGGATTGGTTTAGTTATATTAATTTACTTTATTTATTTTGTTTATTTTCCTACTTAGGGCATTTAGTACCATTAATAACATAAATTACAATTCAGAATGTAAAGCAAATACCTAATACTTTACATCATAACATTTTAGAAGGCAATGTTATGTGTTTTCTTATTATTGCAATTATAATCAACTTCACAGAGTGTGATTTATTTTTCCTCTCGTTATTCTTTATGTACAATAATATCATACCAATGAAATAAAAGTAGCACCACATAACACACTCTGTTATAACTAGTCAATAAAAAGTAATAGAAGATAAGATTGGGATCTTGCAGAATTCTGAATGTAACTCTTCAAGTGTTATCACCTCTTAGCATGAATTGAGATAATAAAATAAAGCGCACAGTCCTTTTAAATTATAGCTACTAGACAGCTGTTTTGTATGTTCTTATAATCCTAAGCTTCAAAATGTCATTCCTCTTGGGATGCTTGATAGATAATTTATAAAGGCATTCCCTTTATCACCACTTGATCTTTCTGACCTGGTGTTGCCATGGGGCTTGGAAAATTCTCTGCACATTTTTTCTACGTGATCCAGGACCTTAATGAATTAGAGATAACAATACATTATTCCAGTTTACATACTGATGTGCAATTTTATCATTCCACACAGCAGTTTGTGTAAAATTATTTCATACATATTACTTTTTTTAAACACACCTTGTACTTTTTATCTTAAAACAAGTATTATGGCCTTTATCTTTTAATTTGTTTGTTGTTTTTTCTAATTTAAGTCCTATTAATATTTGTGTCAACACTGTTGTAGGCATGAGTGAATTGGGCAAAGTTCAGTTCAGAGGAGGCTTAGGGAACCCAGGAAACAATCCACTAAACCCGAATATAGTGCTGAATCTCACTGAAGAGTGAGATGGGAGATGAATCTTGATATTTTTTTCTGGCTTTTTTCAAGGTCAAGTTGCAAGATTTTGTTTAAATAGGACATGGGAACCTGGGCACTGACAAGTATAAATGCAAAACATTTTTTTTAAAATACCTTTGATAGTCCTTTAATGTGGTTTAAACCACAGCATTAAAATGCATGCATCTTTTAAATAACATGCTTTGGGGGTGCCTTAAACATTCATGAAAAGCTGCATTATGTACCCCTGTAATTTCTTTCTTTTTTTTTTACTAGCAGTGTCTCTTTATAGAGACATCAGGGGTATCTAAGACCCCTAACATCACCTAGGGACCCCCAGAGAAGCTGATGAAGCAGAGTTCTGCTTCACCAGCTTCTCACCGGTGTCCTGTACCATAGAGTGACACTGAATGAAGGAAGTGATGTAATATAAGTGATGTGGCAGTGATGTGGTGGAGATGCTGATCTCTCCTCCTTCTCTCTAGCAGCAGCCGCTGTGCCTGTGTTCTCGGTCCCGGGCACCACAGGGGGGACAGCAGTGCCCGGGATAACTGGCAGCTACAATGGAGTGGGCGGGGTCGGTTGCAGGGGGGGACATCACACAATGTAAGGTTATACAAGCGATCAGTCGGCTATAGGGCCAGTCTAACGCTTGTATGAAACAGCCGGTAATGGCTGTTTGTCTTCCTGATGGGATTCTGCTCATGCGTGCCCACTAGGGGGCACGTGCAAGCAGAAAAAAAAATCACGTACCTGTACATCCACCCGCCAGGAAGGATCTGCTGTTCGCCTGTATTTTTTCGATGGGTGGACTGCAAGGGAATAAATAAAATGCTTTTCACAATAAACTGTTTTTTGGTTCAAGTCAAGTGACTGTGTATAGGCCTAAGAGGAGCATCTTGGGATGAATCTGCTGAAGCAAGGAGGAAGCATTTCCTGAATTTGCTCTCCTTTTAGTTATCCTAGTTATCACTAATGGCAAGGTGTAAGGTAGCAACAGGAAGAGTGAGCTGTTTAAGACAACAAATGTAAATACAGTCAAGAATAAAAAAAGAAAGCAGCAATTTGCTACGCTTTTCATGGATATTCAGCGGACCACTAAATAAATATTATGTTGAATTGTAAATAATATTTATGTATTCATATTTTTGTTTCTTAATTGCATCCTATATAAAAAAAATAACTAAGCTGTCTGTGAAGCTCATGCTTTGTGTGACTGTGATGGTTTGAGCCATTAACTTTTTTTCCTTTTTTGTTTATTTAAGAGGCTCTGCGCAACAGATGACCATTAATTTATCAAGCTGTCAAATAAGCAGCCCACCCTCCCACATGTTTTGTTGGTGGTGTGTTTGTGTGGTTATGTCACCCACTTATGTGTGGGGGGAATTATTTATTAAAATGTATGCAACTTTATATAATTATAACAGGGTTGCTTGAGTCTCAGTCTTACAACTAAGCAATTATTTTGTGTTCATATGTTTAACTGTTTGAATTTATTCAGTTTTAAAAGATATTTGTCTTTTTTGGTAAACCAATAAAGAGCTGAGGCCCTTTATTTCCACAATGACATCTGGCCTTCTGAAGAGAAAGGTAAATGGAGGCATTCTATATTCAAAAACATCTGCACTTAATACAAACAAGTACATACACAACAGAACAGGCATAGCGCCTAGCAGGGGCTTTTTAAGTGACACTAAACTCAAAAATGAAATAATAAAAATAACTTCTTGTTATAAATAATCAATAACTGTGTACTTTTTTTGTCATTGTTCAGCTCTAAATGCTCCAAAATCCATTTTATGTTTTCTCCATCTACAACTTCCTGCCAGAGGATGCCTACTTTTCTTCTCCATGGTCCCTATGTCTGCTGAAAAGTAGCCACCCTCTGTGCAGGATCATGGGAAGGACTACAACATGATGAGGGCGTGTCTTCTCAGTCTCCACCCACAAATCATCCCCTCTAGACTCTGCAAGTAGCTGGAATTTCTTCTGCTCTCCCACACTAATATATGTTCTGTGATTTCTCTCCTCCTGGCTTACTGGGAGTGTGGGGTGAGCTGCTTGTGATCACAAACTTTCTGATGAGATTCAGCATGTGAGCTGTCACCAGGCTCATACTTTCTTCTGAGTCTAAGCTCCAATGCTGAATCTAGTCACAGAAAATACGGCTCCTGCATTTGTTGTTTTTCTGTGTAGATTGTTGTAAATCTGTTGTAAGTAGTTTTGCTAATTTAGAACTTTGCAGAGGAAATACAAGCAGTAAAACTGTCACATTGCATTTAGTAAGGAGAGGGAGGGGAGGAGGCAGCTGTGTGCAGTGAGAGATGATTCCTCTCTGCCTCATGGGAGTTTTTGTATTTCATTAATCCTCCCATCCTCACCCCTAAAGGTACATTCCTGACCTACATTTTCACAGAAAATAACAATACTTTGTTTCTGTGCATTGCATTGCAGTGGAAAAAAGTAGTGTATGTGTTACAAAATTCTGCCTGGTTTTTACTGGTTGTTGAAGAGATTCTCCCTCACCTCTTGTGTGGTGACATCATACAAGTAGGGGGTGTGTCAGATCTCTGTAGAGGGACCACTGCTTCCACACAGATAGCAAGGATCCCACTCTGCAGCTACTGGCATGGGATGAGCTTCTATACTCAGACTATAGCTGCTTTAGAAAGAAAATTAACTTTAAGATATTTTATACATTTTGTTTCGATGCACCTGCAATGTATATAGCTAAATTACACTGATAATTTAATTGGTCTTTAAGGATGAAATGGATGACAAGGGCTATGGTTATGGGGTGGATGAGAACCACATATTGTATATTATAATTAGCGATGAAGGCACATTTAAAATTCTAATTGGTTCATCAGGGAGATCAGTGTTGACTGATTTCCAATCCATCATATATTAGCAAATCATTTGTGCACTATAATTTGTGTGCAGTGATGAGCAAACATTTGTTAATGTGCCCCACCCGAGCTTCACAGGCATGTTAATCTATATAGTCTTGATTGAATTACAGTCTGGCCAACCTGGTTCAGTCATTTATAATTGCATTCATTTGACTTTAGAACTAACAAGCATCTTAAAATGATTCCATTCTTTCTTAGAATTTCTGTGTTATACTGTGTAAATCACTTTCAGTAAAATGCATGTAACGTTAC
>NW_017307625.1:309486-344509 GCF_000935625.1 Nanorana parkeri
CCTAGATTTGCTTGGGTTCTCCTATATGTCCAGTGGCTATCTGCCCTGTATTTGGACCCAACAGTTCACCAACAAATCTCTTGCAATAATCAGGCTCCAGACTTTAGAGTCTTTTTTCTATGTATTGCAGTACAAATACTGGAGAGAGGGTTTAGGAGTGTAGGATACCCAAAGTGCAAAAATGGAAGACAGAAATATTGTATCAGCAGTAGGTCCTATAAGAGTGACCTGCAAAAGTAGATGCTGATGGACAGAGGACAATCAGATAAATATATGACCCTTTGAAAGTAGTCACAGTGTTTCCTTTCTCCTGAATCTAATGTTTGTCCTCTGTAAGCAGACAAAATACTTTGGGCAAAGATCCCATTTCCAAGGTCCAGGTGGCAGCTTCCACCCAGCTCATCTTACACCGTACTCAGGCAAAAGTATCTCTGTTAAGCCTAGCCCCACTCAGTCATGCACTTCAGCAAGCAGCTTAGTATCTAGGGCCCCCAGCACATGGCACATGCTGAAGCCCTGACAGCAGTTCTTCACATCGATCTAGGTCAAGTCAGAGCTTTAGGGATAGGCTGGGATTGACACTGCTTACTGGAGCCTCCTTCACAGTAACAGGGAAAGCTATCAACCCAGTGAACTGGGAAGACCTGCAGAATCCTGCAAGATAGATAAACAGATACTCGGAAAGATTGCTATATAAACCACTATATTTAAACCCTAATTCTATTCACAAAATACATATTTGCCAAAATATTTACATTTATGACAAATGACATACCATTACAATATTGTGCACATTTAACAATTACATCCATCACCAGGTCAAAACACTCAACATACGGAAAACATTAAAAAAAATCCTTTTTAATTTCATTTTGCCATCATGTCTAGGAATTTGTTACTCATGTCTATATATATATATACACATTAAAATTCTAGCATGTATTCTATTTCTGCAAGAACCATTCTTTAAAACAATATATGGGCTTTTCAGTTTTCCACAAATATTTTTTTAATCTGAAAATGAGGTTGTCTATGCTGTGCACCATGCCTACCATCCTTTATGTACACAAACACTTAGAAATTCATGAAGTTTGACAATGAAATTAAACCTATGTAATCTAGTTCATAGCCAAAACGTCTGTGTAAGAAATGTTATTGTCAGTTTATCATATGAATTAAACATTGATGTTATTGGGTTGTACATACAGTATGAAACACATGCATTTGAGTTTTATACTTTGTGTGAGGCTATTTCATTTTTATTGTTTTTTATATCACATTTGTTTATAGTATTTCTGTAATGTGAACATATTACACAATGCAGTACATTCAGATATCATGTTCCTATCATTCAATGTAGGGCATTTTAGGAAGAAGCCAATAAATGTATTAGTATGTTTATGGCTTGTGGGAGGGAACTGGAGCATCTTAAACAAGCATACAAAGGCAAAAACTGGATAAAGATAGTGTCTTGGATGGGTTTTGAACACAGGGCCCAAATCTAAAAAGCAACACAATTTAAATAACATAATAACAATAAGGGAAGAGTGAGTTGGGCCGGATTTGGTTCGAGCCAGATTTGGCAAACCCAGTGGGAAGTCCACAAATCACAAACTTTATGCCAAACTCCACTGAAATCAATAGGAGGTGAAACTAGCTATTTTTCCTGGCTTTTTCTCAAGGCTAATAGGCAAGTCATTGTAAAAAAAAATGTAATGGGTAGCTGGGCACTGTCTGTTTAGCAGACAGTGCCCATTTAGTGATATGGGTCTAACATTCCACCCATATCCCTATTTAGGCATACAGCTTAAGGGGCCAGGAGGGCAGTGATTGTGTGACCCCCCTTCCTCTACTAGACCAGCCCACATGATTTTCAACATTGGCAGGTATCTTTCAAGGGGGACAGGAAATGCCTCCGCCTCCTTTCTAATTTGGAATGAGTTCAGGTTCAGAATGAGTTCTGTCTGAACCTGAGCTCCTCTGAACCCAGAAGGAAGCTCCTTCCTCTGCCAACCAATCACCTTATAATAATTGACCTTATCACCATATAAGGTCAATGATGTCAGCACAGGCATTTCACCCATTTTTTATGTGCAGTTCTGGGGCAGGAAATGTCCTAGTCCACAGCTGATTGGGCAGGTAACCCTATGTCCCTTCTGAGGTCAGTAGCGCTCAAGGTCCAGACTGGGACTGACTACAGACATCTATTGTCCCAATGTTGGGAGACAAGGGTCTCCTGAAGTGGAATCTGGAAGCCCACTTTATGATAAGGGGGTCTCCAGATATCTGTCACTTTCCAGGGGAATGGGTGCCATGGTAAATTAATAGAAGGAGAGTCATTTTTCAGTTCCAGTTGATAAACATTTTATTTTAAATGTTCTGTTAAAAAGTATTTTGAGTCAAATATTTAAAATACCAGAAAAATGTCATTGTTTTCTGCTTTCTTCTGTAAATATACATGAAATATGATCATAGTTCAGGATATGTTATAGAATACTGGTCTTTATTCTTATACTGAACCTCCAGACTAAATATATAAGAAAGGGATTCCAAGTTGCCAGATGTTTTGCCGCCATTCACGTAGAAATTCAGTACTTGTGCTGTTTATGTGGTTGGCGCAGCTGTTGTAGTTGCATTTTCTGATTGAAGTGATCATGCAGACAGTGCTGCTCATGATGAGTCTTTAAAGGAGCGTCTGTTTGTATAGAAGCAGAATTGATGTTTAGCCTGAAGGAGGCTGCAGTGAAAATCAACAATTAGTGGAATCCAGAAATATATCTGAAGATTTGAAACTAAACAATTTTGCCGAGGAAATTTCATGTGTCATTGACACTTAAAATGCATATTCTTCATCATCGTCATCATCATCATTATTGATATTATCATCCTCATCAACAGAAGCACTCTTATGAAAAAAAATTAGAAATCTAAATTAAGAAACAGTAATATTAGTAATATTCAAAGGGGGAGAGGATTGTCACCATACAGGAAGGCATAGTACAGAATAAAAAAGCCTTGTCAGAAGTTACCCTTCCTCACTTCTAGTAGTTTGCAGTGGCTGTCCCTGTTCTCACTGATGCAAAATGGTCCAATTTCTATCAAACTCTAATGAGGGAGTATTGGCCAATATGTAGTAGAAAAAAAAAGAATGTAGGTAGGTGTTTTACTACAAGAATTAAGAGACTGAAGATGACATAGCAGTGTAAAATTGACAACCAGCAAGACAATTTGAAATAGCAGGGTAATGCCCAAATTAAATAGTGACAAAGATCACAGACTGGGGCTTCACTACAAAAATAAAGATACTGCAAATGATACAGCAGTGAAGAAACAGTTTGACAATTTGTTTCCCCTATCATAGCTGCCAATTCACTAACACTATGGTTGCTCAGTGCTCTCCTTTTATAGTGAGATGGCTGGCGAAACCAAAAGTCCCTTTATTGGCCCTTCTAAGCCTGCTGGCTACAGTTCAAAGGTCATGCAGTGCATTATGGTTAAGAAGGATTCTCCAGGGTGACTCTCTACATAATTTGCTAGAGCTGCCAATCTTGAACCCACTGGATTCACCTCAAACCTATGGTAGTGGTGAACCTGAACCTCGTTCCTACTTGGTATATTCACTAATTTCTAATGTGAATATTTCCTTGTTTAACAATAATTTACATTGTCAAATGTAAAGTTATGCATGTGGAGGCAAAAAATGCATTTGTTATACAATTAAGATGGTAGATCTAAAACTAAGTGAGCCAGTGACAGATAAGGAACTCGGTGCCCTGGTAGATCTTATACTATACTTACTAACACAATGCAATGCCAGTCCATAGCACCTATAGTAAGCTTGATACTTTCTTGCATTAAAACAAGCATAAACACGAGAAAGAGCCATAATCTTAACCTATACAAAGCATTAGTAAGACTTCATCCTAAATATGCAGTTTCATTTTGAGCATTAGTTCACATAAAAGGTGTCTGTGGAAAGAATGCAGAGAAGGGAAACTATATTAATAAGGGGCATGGAAGGCGTCATCTATAAGTAAAGAGTATCTGAACTTAATTATTTCCCCCTTTAGAAGAGGCAGTTAAGACTGGATACAATTTGTTTAAATGTATAAGTGGTTCATATAGTACACTCGGTGGGAAATTGTTCACTTTAAGGTCCTCACAAAAGACAAAGAGGCAATCTTTGTACCTAAAGGAAAAAAGGCTTAACCTCAGTTGAAAAGGACTCTTTACTGTATGAGCTGTGAAAAGGAGCAATTTTCTGCCAACTAAAAATATAGCTTCAAATAAAGGTCTGGATGTGTTTCTAAATGCACATAACATAAATAGTTATTAATAATTATAAGTAACATTATATCATGAATTCATTTGTTCCCCTGTAAGAGCAAATTGAATAATGGTTTACAAGGATTTTTGCCTTTTTCTGGGTCAACTGCAGGTTTAGGGTTTATTTTCATTTATTTTGAAACAATTTCAGAAGAACCTGATAGACATGAGTCTTTTTTTAAATTTGATTATGTACATATTTTCTGGCTGTTATATCATCACTGATTGGTACTTTTTGCAATGCTTTGTCTTCCAATTTTGCAGCTTTTTGTAATCCCTTTTATTTAATACAAATAGGTGGCATATATTTCTTGGCTTCTAGTGTCCAAAAAGTAAAACCAAGTCTAATGTCTTATGTTTCCTTAACATTTTTACTAGGTTTATAGAAAGACCCATATATATATGTAACCCATATATATGTACCAAAGATTCTAAAAAGCAAAATATTAAGACTGTACCTTTTCCTTGTATACATTGAAGAAGGCTGAACATGCCTCTACAAGTTAAGTATTCAATTACATTTATGCTGCAAGCATGTAATATAGCCTTATATTTGTGAGAGTGTTACTGTAACTAGGAAATTGGCATGTAATCATGACACAACCCAAATTCCTTAGAACTCA
Source organism: Nanorana parkeri (assembly GCF_000935625.1). Lineage (NCBI taxonomy): Eukaryota > Metazoa > Chordata > Amphibia > Anura > Dicroglossidae > Nanorana > Nanorana parkeri. The sequence goes on from NW_017307625.1 coordinate 314,436, forward strand.
CTAATGTTAATTTCTGATCTTTATCCTCAGATAATATCTCAAATAGGACCTTTAGCTGCATACATGACATTAGAATGCACCAGATGGCAGATCATAGTAAAGGTTAACCTTTTTAATGCTAGAGGCATTTTGTTATGCATCAGTTTCATAAGAAACTGACATCTAGAAAATATATACCAAGTGCACAAATTCAGGGTGGTGTCACATAGGCTCCTGAAGATTTAAAGACATCTGCACCAAGTCAAATGATACATTGATAATGATCTCTCTGTCATACCTCACAACTTTCTAATATGGAGAGAAACCCTTTTTAGAGCCAAAACATAACACATTTATGCCACATGCATGCTTATACTTTCCCCACCCCCTAGTCATTTCGGACAAATGAATACATTAGGTGCAATCTCAGTCTTTTAGAGATTCAGGAAATTTTCATAAATGCTCCACACAAAAAAATGCATACTACATAAAAAGGATTGCTGCATATGGCAACCAAATTCATTAATTCAGTTTCTGGATGAAAACAAATATCCTAATTGTTTGCAAAGCAACTATTTGTTTAGTGATCAAAAATGAACAAGATGTTAATATACAAGATGAACTTTAACCACTTGAAGACCGGGGTGTTAAACCCCCTTCCTGGCCAGGCCATTTATCAGTATTCAGTGCTACAGTACTTTGACTGACATTTATTCCGTCATACAATGCTGTACTGAAATACATTTTATAACATTTTTGGGGTATACATAGAGCTTTCTTTTGGTGGTATTTAATCACCACTGGGGTTTTTATTTTTTACTATGTAACAAAAAAGTACCCTATATTTTGAAAAAAAACCCAGTTTTTTTCCTACAATATGTTATGAAACATTTATTATTACCAATGTTTTTTGGTAAAATATAAAAGATGGGGCCACGCTGGGTAAAACACCAAACATGTCAGTCTTTAAAAACTGCATACCCGTGAAAATCACAAAAAACTACCATAGCTAAAATTGGCCATAGGCGATGATTTAAAAGCTTTTAACGCTCATCACTTTAGTGTAAACAATGATTAATGGCCCTAGAATTATTGTTTACACTCTGATGTCCGTGGTGATATGTAATATGTGTGGCATAATCATTGTTTTTGCACGTAGGCGCACCGGCGCGTATTTGCATTTATATGTGGATGCATGCGGGGCGGGGACTTAACCCTTTTTATTTTTTTACATTTTTCGTTATAGGAGACTTAATTTTTTTAACGAAGCCCCCTTCGTGATAGCAAGTATAATGTGAAAGCTACTGATAATGGAGATTTCAGGGGTCCCTAAGACCTCTGTCACCTAGGGACCCCCAAAGAAGCTGATGAAGCAGAGATCTTCTTCACCAGCTTCTTCTCTGGCTACAGCAGTCAGAGAAATGACAGCTAAAGGCGTCATCATTTCCGACTTTAGGGATCGGAGTAGAGATCAGCAAGTCGCAGAATACTGATCTCTTCTCCGTTGACTGTGTAACCAGGAGCTGTGCCGGTTCTGGGCCTGCAGGGGCTACAGCGGAGCCTGGGATAACCAGCAGTTGCGGTGGAAGGGGGAAGCGCGGCAGCAGAGGGGGGTGCGGAGGGGGTGCCACATACTGTTTTTTAACATATACTGTAAGTGATCAGATGGCTGTATAGACACGAACACTTGTATGGAACAGCCAGTAACAGCTGTATACATCTTCTGCGGGAATCTGCTCGTGCCTGTGCTAGGGGGCACACGCGAGCAGAAAAAAAAAGTCGTGCAGAAAGGTACACCCACTGATAGGAGGTTGCTGTCCGTCTGTTTATTTACAATGGGCGGACGGCAAGCGGTTAATAAGGATACATTGCATATATCACATAAAGCATTAAATAGAGGCATTTGAAAGCCCAGCAACTATTTTTCTCCTCTGCTTTGTATGATTCGTATGATCTGTGGCGCTAGAGACAAACTCTCTAGCCTGATGATGATGCTGTTTTAGGTTCAGTTTATGTTAACAAATACTACAGTGGGAATTTATAAAAACCGGAGCCTAGAGAATCACTTGCCTATAGTAACCATTTAGTTTCTATTTTCACTTTGTCCAGTTAAAATTTGAAAATGAAAAATGGAAGCTGATTGCTCCAGATTTTGTCTGCTCTGGTTTTGATAGATTCCACTCTGCAACTTTTTCAGCAGAGGAAGCGTTTTGGTTAGAAGATAGATGATGTTAAACATAAGCAATCCCCTCTACCCAATCAACTGTCAAGCAAACCTCTCATGAGGCAAATACCCTGGTTGCTTTGCTGACCTTTTTTTGAAAGTGAAAGCTGCCTGGCTGGTGTGCTGACACAGCAGCTTCAATACTATCTGGGTCCATTACTTGCAACAAGCAAGCAGTTCAAAGAAACTAGAAAAAAAACACGAGGCCTTCTACTGTATACATATGTGTGTTCCCAACATGTAACTGATAGCCAAGCAATATTTGGCTATAGTTCTCTTTTGAGTTGCAGGAGTACATTTACTAATGCACGGCAAGGGTTAGGTTCTCATTTTTGTCTAGGAGCAAAAATAACAAAGGTTATAGTCACCCAAAGCTCGCAGCCGGCTGAATGTTAGATCGGTCCCTGCAGCTTCTCTTCTCCACCGCTCCTGTGGTCTAAGGTCCTATGTGTCATCAGGTCACATAAAGTGTATTGAATGCGAGGACACCGGAGGACATTCCATTGCTGGAGTGGAGAAGGAGACAGGCTGCATGGCCACTCTAACAGCCACCCGACTGCGAACTTCGGGATGGATATAACTTTGTTATAATCACCCAAAGTATGTCCATTTAGCATGTTTTCCTAAATGGATCAAAAAGCATAGTGGCTAGTGGATACATAGTTGTGTCTTTTAGTGCACAGAATCTTGGAATCTGTGAATGGCTTTGTGTTGCAAAAGGGTACAACTTTGAAAAATATTGATATTTGCGGCTCCTTGGTGTCTCACCTTTATACCTCAGTATAATACAATATAAAAGCTTTATATCATTATTATTATTATACAGGATTTGTATAGCGCCAAAAGTTTGTGCAGCACTTTACATTGTAAGAGAATATACAAGAACAAAGGATCCAGGGATTTCTGTGAGCATGAAGTAGGTTTTGTTTTCATGTAACTATGATATTGGTCATGGAGTTTACTATACTTAGATCTTTTTTGATACAATATTTTAGATTATCCCCAACCTTCCTGATGAAGCACGTGCAGTTGCGAAATGCGTTGAAGATTGGGCCCACAGTGGATTACACAACAAATATATGATTTAGGACCAGTAAGGGGTTTATGATATATAAGTATAATGTATACAGACGTGGGTACCAAAAGGAGGTAGTTTGGTTTTAATGTACTATTGTATCACACTGATGACATTCTGAATGTAACCAAGTCTCAAAATCATGTTGATTTTAATGCAATAAAATCAATTTTTTTATACAAAACTATGTGTGTCTGATGGACATGTCGTATGGACACTTTAAAAGCTGAGTCTTAAGGGATCGCCTAAGGGCAGTCAGAGTGGGAGATAGACAGGTTGGGGTAAAGGGTTCCAGAGGATGGGAGAGACTCAGTGAAGTCTTGGAGGTGAGCATGGGAGGAGTTAATGAGGGAGCTGGAAAGCAGGACATCTTTGGAAGAGTTGATGCGATGGATAGGGTGATACTTTGAGACAAGGTTTAAGATATAGCCGGGGCAGAGATGTAGATGGCTTTGTAAGTGGTTGTTAATATTTATGATTTTATCCTTTGGGCTATTGGAAGCCAGTGCAGGGATTGACAGAGGGGAGTTGCAGACACTTAGGGGTCCATTCACTAAGCTGCCGTAGGCAGCCGAGTGAATGACCGACCTAAAGCGAAGTGAGCTGAACACTGATCGGCTATTCACTTCAGGCTGGTACGGCTGATTTCAGCCGTATATCGGCTGAAATCAGCCGTACATCGGGTGGCTTCGGGTCGGCCGAACATGCTCAAGTGCAGAAGGAGTTTGACTCAGCCGATCCAAAATCTGGATCGGCTAAGCCGAACCTCCGGCAGGCTACCCGCTGCTGTGCGGTCTATTCTTATAGATGCCGAACAGCAGTGAGTGAATAGCCGAATGCCGCTGAGCATTCGGCACGGCTGTTCTGCTCGGTCCCTCTGTGGTACCGAGCACAACAGAAAAATCGTTTAAAAAGTAGAAAAAATAAATAGAAAATGATTGTGTGGAGCTAGCAGTGACAGCTAGCTCTGCGAAACTGTTTTCTATTGGCAGGCGGTAATGCTGCCAGCAAAAGAAAAAACTCTCCCTGGCGTCTGGGAGTCTCCCGCTCCCGGCCGCCCGGGGGAGAAACACTGCTTTTTCTTTTTTTTTCTTTATTCTGACACAGAGCTGTGTCAGAATAGAAAAAAAGAAAATACATTTTGGCCATAGGAATGCATTGCTAGATTCCTATTGGCTATTTCAATTTGCAATAGCCAATAGCAAACTAGCTATTGTACCCGCCCTCTGCTGCTGTCAATCAGTAGTTGTGGACCTGATGGAGAACTGCAACCTAGGGCGGGTGCAATGCTAGTTTGCTATTGGCTATTGCAAATTGAACTAGCCAATAGGAATCTAGCAATGCATTCCTATGGCCAACATGTTTTTTTTTCCTATTCTGACACGGCTCCGTGTCAGAATAAAGAAAAAAAAAGAAAAAGCAGTGTATCTCTCCTTGGCGGCCGGGAGCGGGAGACTCCCGGAGTGCCCGGGAGAGTTTGCTGTCTGTAGATCAGTGTCCCTGGTTAGCTGGTAACCAGGGACGCTGAACTCTCTGCAAGTGGCCGGAGCCAGCCGTAAGATCACAGCTGGCTTCGCCCAGCTGTCAGAAGCCGCTCGGCCAGCTTGGGCTTTCAGCGCAGCTCAGCCGAGCTGAAGCATATGCGTTCGGCTCGACTAAGTACGGGAGCTGTACGGGCTATTGTGAATAGCCTGTACAGCAGCCCTTCGGTTCTACAGAACTGAAGGGGTCCTGGGGCCGAAGCTAGCCGAAGGATCGGCCGAAGCTACGGCTAGATCCTTCGGCTGCTTCGTGAATAGACCCCTTAGTGGTTGGTTAGGTGGATGAGTCTAGCAGCAGCATTCAGGATAGACTAAAGGGGGATAGCCAATGAGGAGGGAGTTGCAATAGTCAAGACGAGAGATAAAAAGTGAGTGGGTGACTAGCTTTGCAGTTTCATTGGTTAGGAAGGGGTGTATTTTGGAGATGTTATGAAGGTCAATATGGCAGGATTTGGATAGTGATTGGATGTGGGGCAAAAAGGTGTGGTCCAAGTCAAGGATGACACCTAACCTAGTATATTTCTGTATGCATATAACGTTTGTAGGTCCTGTTCACACTTGTGTGTTGTGGTAACACACAGTTACCACAACACATCTGCTCTATAGTAATTTATTGTGAATGGCATCACAAAGCACTGTACAGTAGACAGCAGCACACAGCACACTTATTGTTCATTGTCCTCTGCTGCATTACTAAAATGTGCAATTTTCTTTTTACAAGGCAACAAATGTAAAGCATGCTGTAATTAGTGTCAACATGTGTGCATTAACGACACCACAACAGAACACTTAAATGCGAATTGACCCTTCCTGTACAGCATTCTCAGCTTTCCTTTATGTTAAATCTGCTATGTTAAACAACTAGAAAGGTAAGAAATATTTTTAAGAAAATATTTTAGAAAATATTTTAGGTACACTGTGTGAAACGGAACACATAACAAACATATAGTGGGTGTTTCTCAAATTTGACTGCAAACATGGAAATACACTTTAGGTGCCCATACACCTTACAATTTATCTGCAGATTTTCTGTGGTCAGATGGATAAAGTGCAACAGATTGGCCCAGGTGGAGATTACTCCATCCACACCGTTAAGTGTAGATGGAGGAATCTGTTACACCTTTTCCATCTGACCATAGAAAATCTGCAGATATTTGTAAGGTGTATGGCCAGCTTTAAAGGAACATTCACTTCAGTGCTGACTGTCAGTTTTACAACTGTAACAGCTTACACTTAAGGTGGCCATACACCTTACAACCATTGTACAACTTTTTTTGTCCAGACATCTCACCCTCATTACATTTTCTACAACTAGCCCATCATGCACAAACCAATGTAGTTCGCAATTAACACTTGTCAGCACCACCAACTGCCTGATTTTCATCGACTGAAAGGACAGATTGACAGTTTGAGCATGTGCAGTTTGCATCTTGAGATTTTTGTTGTACAACCACGCCACTAACCTGTCAAAATTCATCCAACTAGACAAAGGTTTTATAACCTGCTTGAAAGACAAAAATCTGCCAGTTGTACAGTAATTGAGGTTGTACACTCCCCATCAACTGGTAGATTTTCTGACAAAAACTCAATTGCAGACAAAAATCTACAGATAAATGTAACAGAAAATTGTACAGATAATGTTACTCACTACCAGTAAATATGTAGCAGAGACACTGATTATGTGATGTTTAACAAACATCCAGGCTTCCCAGATCTCTGCTGTGCTTTACTCAGCTGTTGTCAGCTTTTCTGACACAGGGGATCTGATTTATCAAAGTCATAGGCTTGCTTACCAGGTCATGTCTCTCTGAGGATGCAACAGCACTAAATTACCTTTATTTAGCAAAGTCAAGTTCATTCAAATAACTAAGCAAAATTAGTTTTAAAATGTTTAATTTGTAAAACAACAATAGTTAATATGCAAAATATGGGAGATTAGGAGATGTAATTTGGCTTCATTTACATACATATAAGGAAGATGCATACCCAATGTAGTAAAGTATTACTAGCATAAGTAAAACAATACCAGAAAGAACAAACAATGATAATTGGTTACACCAAAAATAAATATTATTTGAAAAGGTGTCAGTACAAATAAACACACTCCAGAAATAGTCTAGTGACTAAAGTGGTATTTAGCAGTGCAGGTGGCAAGAGAGGCTTGTAGTTAGTCTCTTCCTCCCATTTGTGTGCTTGGTTGAGAGTATTTGATCATGCAACAGGGTCTGTTTAATTACATCAGTTATGCTGTGGTATTCTGGCTTCTATGTAAATCAGGACTGTCCAATTATGGGACCTTTTTTGCAGCCTGTGTGGTTCCCGGGGGATTTTGGATCCAGTGTCTGGATCCCATTGGCTTTCTTTCGGGATCCAGGACACAGTGCAGACTGGCAGTGTAATTTTGGTCCAATGTAATTTAAGAGGGAAGAGACAGTGAGTATGTATTCAGTTAAGTAACCACTAAACACTGTTGGAGGAGGGTTTATTTGTGCTCCTAACTCAGCAACAATATAAGGAGGTTTATTATTGAAGCCACTGACACCTTTATAGGGGAGGTTATTATTGCTGCCACTGATACTAAGAAAGGGTGTTTATTACAGGTGAAACTCGAATAATTAGAATATCGTGCAAAAGTAATTGCAGTAAGTGCTGCAAAAGGGGCCCAAACCAAGTACTGAGTACATATGCATGCTTGTACTTTTCAGAGGTCCGATATTGTTCTGTGTACAATCCTTGTTTTATTGATTGCATGTAATAATCTACTTTTTTGAGGTTGTGGATTTGGGGTTCTTGGGGTTTTCATGAGCTGTAAGCCATAATCATCACAATTATGACAAATCACGGCTTGAACTATCTTGCTTTGCATGTAATGAGTCTATCTCATACATTAGTTTCACCTTTTAAGTTGCATTAGTGAAATAAATTAACTTTGCACCATATTCTAATTATTCGAGTTTCACCTGTATTGTTGCCTCTGCTCTGAGCTGAATGCCACTTCCCAAAAACCCATAGCACATCTGTATCTGTATAATCTCAACTTCCAGACTATCTTGTATTTTATTTTTTGTTAAACATATCCAGCTTCTCTGTGATCCATATGTGCCTTCAGTTTGTGGCGGATTATGTCACTGATCTGTAATAACTCTGGTTACAGCAACCTTTTATTGTCCTTCCACAGTTGCTGTTTGGTGAAGAAAGAGATGTTTTACTTAATATCAAGCTATACCTGAAATGTCTAAAATGTTTAAATTCTCATTTTGAAGATACCCATAGAACTTAAAGGACATGATTTAAATTAAATGATGGTGTTTTAATATTTACAGGACAACACAAGTCAGTCCTGTATGACCATTCTTAAAGAAAATAACCATTCAGGCAGGTTAGAAAGCCTTATCTAGTTGCTGTCTGTGAGGGACTGTTTGGTATCTGACAAGTTGAATTCTCATCCATCTATTTTCTAGTGTTTATAGGCAGCTTAATACACCATTATAAAATGCTGCATCCCCTTTTAGTAATGTAAATATTCATTTTTAACCATTGATGCTTTATACAAATATGTACTTTGAGATGTTTTGGACTTGGTACAGAATCCCCCAGTGTATACAAACCCCAATACATTCATAGGTTTTTGACAGCAGCTGGGCTTTTCCAATCAATCATACCAGCAAATTATCTTTCTAAACTTTTTGTGTGTATATACGTGACAGATGAGAACTTCTGATTGTATATGTTTCTCATTCCTGCTTTGCTCTGATGGCTGTACACACAAAGTGCATCCTCGTCCAGTTGAGATGCACTGTTGTGCTAATAAGTGCATTGTATGCATTTTACTCTGCATTTGCTAGGCTTAAAGATAGTTATTAATATGCTAAAATGTATATAATGCATGTGGCACATTGTGGTTTTGATGTAAATGACAAGGCACACCAATACATACCTGTACATGAGTCCTAAAAATGGCTGTGTGTCAATGGTTAATGGTTACCTGTATTAAAAACAAAACCTTGGGTTAACAGTTAACTCTTTTGACAGCCAAAATATATTTTTATGTGATTATTTCAAAAACCCATAGGCAGCATAGTGGTTACATGGTTGGCACATTTGCCTTGCATCTCTGGGTTCTGAATTTAAGAACCCCAAGGATGCAGTTTGCATGGGGATTCTGTTGGGTAAAATTATCAAAAGTGGAGCAACCAGAATCTAGAATACTCATGGCAACCATCACCTTCTAGCTTTCACTCCCAAAGCTTTACTGAACAACCCAGATAGCAAGAAATTGTGCTGCAAGTTTGAAAATGACTTGCTAAACTATTGCAGACTTGCCAAGCTTCACAATTTTGTTGCACAATTACATCAAGTCTGCATTGCAAGTCTCCAGACCAGTGAGCTTGCAGAGCTCTTGCTAAGACCTGCAGGACTCTTGCTGTAGACTTGCCAAGCAAATTTGCTACAAATTCAAAAAGTGTCAACTAGAACTTGTGCTGCGAGTGTTCTGCAAGTCTACAACTTGGCAGGAATATGTGCAGCAAGTTAACAAAATTACAATTTCACCCCTCCACAAGTTTGTAGCAAGTTATCCTTGCTATCTGGGAAACTCGAGAGAAGCTTATTGGCTGTCATGAGTGTCTGATCCAGTTTTGATAAATTCTCCCCTATGTGTTTTTTACATTTGCAAAGGGTTTCAAAAATGTGCTCCATTTTTGTCCTGCAAACCAAAAAAATACTGGCAGGTAAATCAGCTTCCTCCTGAAAACTGGTCCGAGTGTGTTTGTTAGGAGCATTAGATTGTGAGCTACTGCAGGGGGTTGGAACTTATGTGGATGGTTCTGTATAAATTGTAAGTAAAACACTACATAATAAAATTTAGCATAGTTACATTTCTCTCATTTCAGTATTTTTTATTAATTTTTTCTTATGCTTCAGTGGTCAACTGTGCATCCAGAAGAACCGATGTACGGATAGAACTGTATATTTAATTACGCAAAACTTCAGAATTTTCAGGATTTCTAATTGTCATCACTACATGAAATCAAAACCATGGATTACTTTAAGAAGGTTTAGGGATTAGACAGGTTATGGTGAGAGAATGGTCTCAGTGGGCAAAGTCATGCAATTCATTCATTTATGTTGTGCTTGATTGCTATGTTTCCTTACATACTGTTTTTATTTTACATTTATGATGGAATTTGGATTACAGAAAAAGCCTAGTGCTTCAGAAAGAGAAAGCTTTATGGTATAATACTTTAGTGGTGGACTTCATGGCTACTCTTTTCCTCCTGACTATAGTAATCTGGCTGGTTATCCAGTCTTGTTGCTCCTTAGGCCTTACCCAGAAAAGCCCTAGTGTTTATCTTATATTGGCAATGGACAACAACCATAGACAGTGTTCAGGTTGGAACAATTGTATCTGTAATATTAAACTGTATCACAGCAGTGGATTAGGATACAGGGATACATGAATTATTTGCACAAATCTGTCCATTACCTTTAATGAGGAATAAGCCCTTTTTTTCTGGGGGGGTCTTTTTATGGACATGTTCCAGAAGTTAAATGTAAATGCAATCTGTTTCAAAAAGCCAATGTTGTACTTCAAACAAAATAACTGGGTATGCAGAAGCAGAATTTCTCTGAAGTTGAGTGTTTCTATTTGCTTCCTTTAAGTGGTTATTGACTGTACTGTATATTTTTATAGTCTTTTAGTAAACAAAAAAAATTATGTTAATCTTTAGCTGACTGCCGCCAGCATTACAAGACACATGTTTTTACTCAATACATAATGAACGTTATATATACATTTTTTACATTTGTTCCTTTTCTTGCGTCTTCATGAGAATAACAGACTTGCACTTACTTATTCAGGACACATTTTATGCTCCAAATAAGTGGCAAACAACAGGCAGACAGTGAATTCCTAAGGATATTGATGTTAAGTGCAAGTGAAAATTTGCTAGAATAAGGCATTTCAATGGAAATGTTATCCTTGAAATGAGCACTTTAATGACTACTGCATCAATAAACGCAATTTACAATCAAGTTTGCAATCAGGCTGGCATCCCACTAGTTCCATAAAACACAGAAATAGCAGGTCAAAGGTGGGAATAAAGCAGAACAAAGTCAGCAGCATGAAGATATAGTTTAAATTATTCTCCCATTTGCTGTAGCAAACACAACTTGTTTACAATGTGGACACATATCTAACAAACATAATGTAATCAGTACTTTCCTTGCCTTTTAACATTTTTGTAGCCTGATGAAGTAGGCTTAACAAAGACAATATACTTGAAAATTTTCCCAAAATACTTTTATTACAACAATACAGATACATTAGGGGTCATTTATACAAACTAGAGAAAAAGGCAACATAGCAGTGATGCCCATAGCAAAAAATCAGGTTAACATTCTTGATTTTCAAACATGCAGTAGAAACGGACTGCTGTCTTGTTACAATGGGCAATACTTCAGGTTCTGTTTTCTTTGGGGTCTATTCACTAAGCTGCCATAGGCAGCCGAGTGATTAACCGACCTGAAGCAAAGTGAGCCGAACGCTGTTCAGCTATTCACTTCAGGCTGGAACGGCTGATTCCAGCCGTATATATCGGCTGAAATCAGCCGTACACCGGATGGCTTCGGCTGGCTCCGGGTCGGCCGAACATGCTCTGCATGCTCAGCATGTTCGGCCAACCCGAAGTGCAGAAGGAGTTTGACTCAGCCGATCCAACATCTGGATCGGCTAAGCCGAACTTCCGGCAGGCTACTTGCTGCTGTTCGGCTTATTCTTATAGACGCCGAACAGCAGTGAGTGAATAGCCAAATGCCACCGAGCGGCATTCGGCACGACAGTTCTACTACTTTTTTAACTGTTTTTCTATTCTGCTCGGTACCACAGAGGTACCGAGCAGAATAGAAAAACAGTTGAAAAAGTAGTAACAAATAAAATAGAAAACTAATGGGTGGAGCTAGCAGTGACAGCTAGCTCCGCCCAACTGTTTTCTATTGGCTGGGCGGTTCTGCTGCCCTCAGAATAAAAAAAATAAAACAAACCACCATAGGAATGCATAGCTAGATTCCTATTGGCTATTTCACTTTGCAATAGCCAATAGCAAACTAGCTATTGCACGCGCCCTCTGCTGCTGTCAATCACTAGAGGGGACCTGATGGAGAACTTCAGGTCCCCTCTGCTGATTGACAGCAGCAATGAGCGAACGCAATAGCTAGTTTGCTATTGCAAATTGAAATAGCCAATAGGACGGCAGCCAATAGCTCCGATGTCAGAAGAAGAAAAAAAAAAAACAGAGCAGGGAAAGGTTTACTCTGCTCGATCGAGCAGAGTGAACCTTTCTGGGATAAAGTGTTTCTCTCCTGGGTGGCCGGGAGCCGCTATCTAATAGCGGGAGACTTCCGGAACGCCCGGGAGGGTTGGGCTGTCTGGAGATCAATGTCCCTGGTTACCTGGTAACCAGGGATGCTGATCTGTCTGTGCAAGTGGCGGGAGCCAGCCGTGAGATGACGGCTGGCTCTGCCCAGCAGTCAGAATCAGGCTGTCCGCCGGCCAATGGCTGGCCATTAGCCCAACTTCGGCTTTCACCTCGGCTCAGTCGAGCCGAAGCATAAGCCTTCGGTTCGACTGAGCTAATCGGCCGACTTCGGGAGCTGTACGGGCTATAGTGAATAGCCCGTACAGCAGCCCTTTGGTTCTACTGAACCGAAGGGGTCCTGGGGCCGAAGCTAGCCAAAGGATCAGCCGAAGCTACGGCTAGATCCTTCGGCTGCTTAGTGAATAGACCCCTTTAGTTTCAATGCATAAAAGGTGATTGCTACAGAAAAGCTATAGCCTTTACAAACAATAGTAATAATAAAAAATATATGTGTGAGTTTGATCAGCTTTTTTTAGACTTAGCAGTAATAGCTGATTATTTAAAACATGTGTCTATGTGTAGAGCCAAAGGAAATCTCACTGCTCCAATTCCTTAGCCGCCATCAGGACTCCCCAGGTCTTGGTCTAATAGGTGTGTCTCCACCTTTTAATGTAGTAGTATACGAACAGACCGCACTAGCCAGAGAATTCCAATACTACAGACTTTATTGAAATTCACAGCAAATCCAGTGTAACAGTGGATACAAGTATATAAAACAGCAGGCTTGCGGTGCTGGTATTTGCTGTTTTATCCACTTGTATCCACTGTTAGACTGGATTTGCTATGAATTTCAATAAAGTCTGTAGTATTGGAATTCTCTGGATAATGTGGTCTCTTCTTATACTACTTGTGTCTATGTGTAATACGTAAATTTCAAGGAAGACTGCAGCGGTGGTGGAATGTCCATAGAGGAAGCAGGAGGGGAGAATTAATTTTTTTTTAAAAACTCTGTTCTAGCTTGCTGTGATTGGTCTGGTAGCCAGACAGGAATGGAGGACCCGAGGACCCTAGGTGTAAGTTAGAGGGCAAGAGAGGAAGTTCTAGGTGTGTGCTGCATAGCAGCAGGAACTAATGTCTGTAAGCCCAGAACACCATGAATTGAGTGTCAATGCAGTTCAGAGAACATGTGCAGTGATGGCCATTGGTTAGTTTCAGAAACCCAGCTTCATTAGTAATCCATTGCATTATCCTATCAGAAAGGCAAGAGTCAAGGCAAGGGAACACAAAAAGGCAATGAAGCATGTGTACTAGGTGAGTGTCATCTCTGTTACTAGGTGATGCCCCCTTCTTATTGATTACTGCTAAGGCTAGTGTGCAAGGGCATTTGTTCATGTCTAAATAGTTTTTCTCCCCTAACAAGCCAATCGTGACTGCAGAAGAAGCTTGTTTACAAAATTTATTTATTGAAAGGTTTTTCAAGAAAATGAAGTACACATTGAAACATACCATACAGATTGCGTTAATGAGTCATAAAGAGAACATAATGTATAAAGACAGGGTAGGCATATAATACATACAGTAGTACATCAATATTTAAGTGACATGCAAAAGCAGCTTAAAGTAGTTTTATGTAGCTTTTTCCCTTGGATTCCATTATTGATAGATATCTTGATTTTACCTTTTTTAGTATTTATAGGCCAGCCTAACACAAACCACAACTGATTCACCCCTTTTGTTGCCATAGCCATTTTTTCTTTTTTTTTGCACGCATGTTAAAATGTACATTTTAGTTCCAATTATTACTTAAAAGCCCTTACTTATATACAGTATTTGTTGAAATCAGAGACCCTGTAGATGAAAATGGTGGCAGCTGCATTTTGTTATGCCACACAATATTACTACAACTGTTTATCAAACCCAAATTTTCAGGAAAAAAATACATTTAAAGTGATCGTTTGTATTGTTATTATTAAGAGGACCAGATGTGATTGAAATTGCTTTTTTTTAAACATTTTAGTTTTCTCATTCTCAAGTTATCCCCAGACCGCTAGCCCCCCTCACTGTGTGCAGGTGCCTCCATCAGCAAGCCGGCTGCCGAGGAGACACCCATGCATGCTTGTTACTGCAGCTAGCTGTGTGTGTCTATAGACACACATAGCTTGGGGCAAGCCACCCCCCCCCACTCCCATAGTCACACTTTGACTGATGGCAGAAGGAGCCTATGGCTCCTCTGCCCTCAGTTCCCTCCCCCAGGACCAGGAAATTCAGAGAAAGCCGAGCATCTTTCTGGGTGTGATGTTTGGTGGGGGGTGCACTACCAATGTAAAGCTGACAGTTGGCTTTACACAGGTAAGTCTGTGAAGGTTCTCATTCATCCAGGTCATGGTATATCTGTAAAAAATAAATCAAGGCAACTGGACTTGCTGTATTTTTCTTAAAGACGTTTCACTTGTCATCTGACTAGCTTTCTCAATTCAGCACTACTTGTACAGAAATTCTCTGGGCAAAAATATGGTTAATGTTACTCCAATTGATATAATCTGTTAAATATAACCAGAATGGGGTCAGAGACCTCATAGAGGTAAGGTGTTAATTTAATTTGCATAAGCTGAGCTAGCAGGTGTTATTAACCTGCCCAGACAGAGGTGTTAAGACAGCATAGCATGTGGAAAGCAATAGATGTCTCACCCCCCTGCCTCTATTCAAGCTTGGCTTCACCATTTTTATATAAATGGCCTCTTTCACACCTCTCTTAAACCAGTCCTCCTGGTTTAAAAGAGTTATTCTGAATTGAGAAAGCTAGACGGAAGATCAGTGAAACGTCTTCAAGAAAAATACAGCTCAGTCCAATTAACTTGATTTATTTTTTTACAAATTTACACAGGTAAACAGATTTGAGTCTGCCTACAAGGGCCTATTTCTACAGATGTATGACATATAAGAACTTGCATATACAGTAAGAATTCCAATGTGATTTTAGTGAAAAGAAATTGAAGTGAAAATATGCAGGATATCCTAGCTCCAGTAGTATCTATAATATCATTTTCAGCATCTGCTATTCATTGCTAAATGATCCCATATTTAAATTAACATGTCATTTTGTACTGGATTAAAATTCACTCACACCAGAAAAATGGCTTTAGTCTCCCCAGCTTTAAGTCTTTTTTCTAACGGATTTAACCTTCTAGTCTGATTCATAAAACACAAAGGCAAGCTTTCTATAAAAATAGCGACAAAAAAAGCTTTTGTCTTTTTACAATACACAAAGGCAAAAAGGCTAGCCTGTAAACCTACAGATATTAAAAGAAAACCAGTGAAATGAGCTACCATTACCAAAATTGCAGGCGATTTTTCATTCACAATTTGCACTGTAGAAAGATATCAGTTTGCATAACTGCAGTTTGTTAGCGTGAAGCAGCAGGATTTTTTCCCCCAAATCTTCTTAGAGAAAATGAATAGACTGATGAAAGAATTCCAGATTAAAAATAGACAGTCTGCTTGTGCAGAAATCAATAGCATTTGCAAGGGATGGAAAATATTTTCTAGGTAGATACAAAGCAAGGTAAATTAATTCACTCTCAGTTTTTTCTCCTTCTTCCTCCAGTCTAGTGATTGTGCCTTTTTTCTATAAATGTAGAATGAAGCTTAAAGTAAACCTGTGGAGTAATTTTAGGACTTGTGATAAACAGCAAGCAACTGTGGCCTCCTTCATGCTTATGCATTGTAGTGATGCATGACACTTTGTGTGGTGCAATTTAATTTATTTATCATGGCACTCCAAAGCAAACTACAGTAGATGCAACTATGCTGCATTAACATTAACATTCCTACTGGACCATTTTTATGTCCATTGTCCTATAACGGTAGCCCATTTAAAATCGGCTGTTCTAACATGACAGATGGACTTCAGTGTGTGAAATTATGTACATTAACGTGACACTAAACTCAGGAGGTAAACCTTAAAAATGCATTTAAGTACCTTAACTATTAACAAAAATGTATCTTATTTGTGTATCACTCAGCTGTTGATCCTCAAATCATCTCTGAATTGGTGCTGCCTTCTGGAGGGTGGCTACTTTTGTTCCCCATGGTTCCTGTGTGGGTTGTAAAGTAGTCACTGCTTCAAGCTCACTCCCACTATGGACTGCAATCTCACACTTAGCTAGCTAATTTGTATTGATTTTGTAGTCCATCACGGCTTGCTTTTGGCGGAAAACAAAGCAGACATCCAAGCCCCTGACTGAGGTATGTGTTAATGAACATAATATTTAGAAAATCTCCCGTTTCTGACAGAATCTGATACCTGACTTTTACACCTAAATCTGTCACCTGACTTAGGAGTCTGATGGCAAACTCTGACACTTCATGCTGAAAGCTAATTGCTATGTTTCATTCTGATTCTGATATTTAATTTTTGATGTCTCACTCAGACACTTGACTTTGAGATCAGATGCAGATACCTTATTTGATGTCTGAGGATGACATTAATGACTGCTTTAATTAGGACTGACTAAGATTAGGAGGTCAAAGTGAAATAAGCTGGAGCACTGATGAAGGTCTGGAAGATTATCTAATGATTGCTTGAGGCTTGTAGGAGACCTGAGGATAACTGATGACAAACTTACATTTGGATAAGAAATAACTAAAACCTAGAGTAAGGATGGAAATAAGCTGATACAATAATAATTAAAGGTAAAGGGTATAAAGGCTTTGATGTTATCATGGGGATTGATAGAACCCATCAGAATAGAAATATGGGAGCTGTAATTTCTGACATGTGCATAACATTGTAGCACTTGGACTATTATCCCTAACCCTACTTTGCTACTTAACCAGCAATTCGTTCAGAACAAGTGTGAAGTTCAGCAGTCCCATTTTGTTAGCCACAGACTTGTTCGGGGTCAGTGACTCACTAAATAGTTAAACAATGATAAAAATGACAGTCTAAGAGCTTTCAGGTTTGAAAATAATCCAGCAATGGCAGCTGCCACAGCTTTTTAATGTAAAAAAAAACTATAGAGCTATTAATAATGCAAACTGATAATAGATACTTGTATTTATAGTAAATACAGTAAAACACCATTTAATCTCATTTTGGAGTCTTTAAATAAAATTTAATATATTTTTATTATGGTAAAATAATATGAATGCCTCTTGATATCAGCCTCCTACAATGCCCTACACAGTGAGCCTGAAGGAGGGGAAGCTGCACTGTAAGCCAATCACTGCTATGCACTGCAAGCTTCCTGACAGCAGGCATGATTTATTCAGTTTGCTGCTGCTCTGCTATTTCCCAGCCATAGGCTGAGGTATGTCCCACTCCAGATTTTATTGCTCAGGAACAGCATAGTCTGCATTGGAGGTAAAGTAAGTTGCTATACTATCTGGCAGGGATACCTGGAGTTAAGTCTGCACTATTATTATTAGTTGAAAAAAGAAGAAGCAGGTTTGTACAAATGGCCAATCACATTTTACATGGCTATATTTAACTCAGAAATAAGACCTAACATTTGTTTATTCATATGAACACTGGCTAATTGTAGTGTTTTCTGATTTTGTGTTGACTACTTTCACGCTCAATTTGTTAGGAGTTAAGGCTGTAAGCTTTTACATTTTACAAAAGGAAAACAAAACTGTTTCATAACTCAGGGAAAATTAAAAAGCAGATGCTCCCTAATCCATGAATTAAATGGAAATACAAATGAAAAAGTTACCACAGAAAACAAGGCTTAAATAGAGAGAAAATCAAACAACCAAGATGCAGATACATTGTAAATAATACAAATTAACTTGTGTTTTACATTTGAATAACCCTACCTATGTCCACATACATATGAGGCTTAAAAAAACTCTCAAGTTCAATGGTTACTTTCGAATTGTCAGTAACCTACCTGTGATTGTGTTATGGCTTTTGTTTCCTGCTGTGGGTCTCCCTGTCCCTCCTGGGTCTTGATGTCCACCTATTGCACTTAATGAACCAGCAGAAGAACTACTACACACAATACCACCAGTATGGGTAAACTGGGAGTGCACTGGGAGCTGAGAAATTGGCAGTGAAGTGTTTATTGTGCTCATTGTAATGTAAGGATAACATCTCTCCACTGACCACTGCTCTTGATTCACCTACACCAGCCACTATTCTATGATTCTTTTTTTGTGTGCATTGTACTCGAATACCCTAGAACTTAAGTGCCTTCCACAGTAAAGATGAGCAAAAAACTATGAAGTAGCCAAAAGTCATTGTTGGGATAGCAAGAGTTAAGCATCTATTGGTTGGGTAGAGATGTAGTCAATAACAAAGCCAAGTTCAGGATTGGGGGTGTTCTAGCAAGGTCAGGTCAAGAAAATGATTAGATCCAAGGTGTCCAGTAGTTCAAAGGTAGTAGTTATCAGGATCAGGGATTGCAGGAAAGGGAAGGTAACAAGGTCTAGAAAAAAAGAGAGCAGACAGGAACCTGAGTGAAAGAAACTAGAGGCAATTCCAAGAGTCCAGGAACAGGAACTTGGCAATGACTATCGAACTAGGAACACTCCAGGGATAGGATAGCAAAAATGAGAAAGAAGAACAATATGCAGGGTACTTGAATTCAGGACCACACAGATACAGATTCCCCTAGTGACAGAAAACTGAATGCTACAACAGGCAGCCAAAGTATGGATAATGGTGTCCTTTGAAAGGGATATAATTGGGAAGCGTTTACTTAGCCACACCCATGCATATGTGCAGTTCACCCAAACAAATAAATAGAGCAAAGTCTGCTCATGCCAGGACAAAAGAAAATTCTTCAGTGCAGTGAATGCCAGAATGTTCTGCAGAAAAATAAACAAAGCACAGACAGAAGGAACACCAGCATTAAAATGTCTTCTTGGCTTCTGTTTCTTTGTAATGTTAGGAGGGGTGAGGGTGTGCATTGTATGTTAGAAAGTTAATGAGAGAAACACAATCCTCAAATTTTAGTCCTAAATCTTTCTATAAGGTGGAGGTGCTCAGAGAAACCTTGATTCATCCTTGTTGCCTACTGTAACACAACATCTTACATAGTTACATAGTATTTGAGGTTGAATAAAGACATAAGTCCATCAAGTCCAACCTATTGCGTGTATGCATTTATGAGCTGGTGTGTGCGTGTATATGAGTCCATGTGTGGTTTTTCTCTTATCAGTACCTGTGCCCCTTTTATGTTACGGTCTCCAAGGAACTCATCCAGGAGTTTCTTGAATGATTCAACACTTAGCTGAAATCACTTCCTGCGGCAGCGAGTTCCAGACCCTAACCACTCTAACTGTGAAGAACCCCTTGCACCCTGTATGTTGAACATGTTTTTCCACCAATTTTTGGTTGTGCCCTGTGGTCTTTGTTACGGAGCAAACCGTAAAAAGTTTGTTACTAAGGTTGCTTTTACCCTTGAATAGTTTATACATGAAAATCATGTCCTACCTTAATCTCCTAACCTCCAACGAGAACATATTTAATTTTAACAACCTTGTTTCATAGTTCAGATCGTCGAACCCCTTAATGAGTTTGGTTGCCCTCCTCTGGACTTTTTCCAGCTCAAGGACATCCTTTCTGAGTATCGGTGACCAAAACTGGACCGCATACTCCAGATGTGGCCAAACCAGTGATCTGTAAAGTGGCACAATTATAGACTTGTCCCTGCAAGACATTCCCTTCTTGATGCATGCCAGGACTCTACTTTCTTTGTTTACAGCAGCCTGGCACTGCACGCTGTTATTCAATCTGCGGTCTATACCGATTCTGCCCAGGTCCTCCTGTAATTTTATAATGTCTAAATCTGTGTCTACTAACCTCCCAATTTTCGTATCACCAGAAAACACTGAGACATGACTTCTCACTCCCTCCCCTATATCATTAATAAATAGGTTAAAAAGCATGGGACCCAGCACTGAACCCTGGAGCACGCCACTCATGACCTCAGCCCAGTCTGAGAAGATGCCATTAACTTATACTCTTTGTGCACGTTCTTGTAGCCAGTTTTCTATCCATGTGCACACTTTTTCATCTATGCCCATACCCCTTAGCTTGTATAACAAGCGTTTATGTGGCACCGTATCAAACGATTTGGCAAAGTCCAGATATACTACGTCCACCCGCCTCCCCCATCCAGATCTCTACTTACCTCTGCGTAAAAAGTCAGCAGGTTGGTTTGGCAAGAATGATCCTTCCTAAATCCGTGCTGCACATTACTTATTATACTATGATCCCGGACGAATTCCACTAAGTAGTCCTTAATAATTCCCTCCAACAGTTTACACACTATGCATGTCAGACTAACTCTATAGTTCCCCGGTTGGCATTTTGACCCTTTTTTGAATATAGGTACCACATTAGCTCTTCTCCAGTCACTTGGCACTCTACCAGCCATTACGGATTCCTTAAAAATGAGGAACAGTGGTCTCGTTATCTCCTTGTTCAATTCTTTGAGTACCTTGGGGTGTAGATTATCAGGTCCTTATGCTTTATTTGCATTTAGTAGTTTAAGCCCATGTTGTGTGCCACTCAGGTGAATTTCCTGTTTAATGTTGTGTTTTATCATGTACATTGGGCCCGTCTGTTTCCTTGGTGAATACCGATGAGAAGAAAGTATTTAGCGCCTCGGCCCTCTCCCTGTCGTTTGTGAGTAACGACCCATTATGTCCTTTTATACGGCCTATATGTTCCTTTCTCCCCTTTTTACTGTTTATGTACTGATACCATTTTTTGGGGTTCTTTTTACTAACTTATGCGATATATTTTTCACATTTAATTTTAGCTGCCCGCACTGCCAGTTTACATCTTTTATTAAATTCTTTGTAGTTTTGGAATGCCGATACTGTCCCCTCCGTTTTATACTTACTAAATGCTATTTTTTTTTTCTTAATGCGTTGTTTTACTGATTTATTTAGCCATATTGGCTTTGTTTTTAATCTTTTACTTTTATTTCCCAGCGTTATACACCTGGTAATAGCATTTTTTAATTTGTTCTTGAAACAGTCCCATTTTTGGTCAAAGTTTAGTTTATCAAATAAGTTTTCCCAATCGATTTCACCCACTATATTGCGTAGTTTATCAAAGTTAGACTTCCTGAAGTTTAGGCTTCTCATCTGCCCACCCCCCTTCCCTTTCTTGCGCCCAATATTGAAAGCTATCACCTTGTGATCACTATTACCCAGTGTCTCCCCGATTACAATATCCTCAATTAACTCCATATTATTGCAGATGATCAGATCTAGGATTGCATTTTCCCTGGTCGGGACCTCAACCATCTGGTCCATGAAATTGTCTCGCAACATATTAAGAAAACAGGCTGCCTTAGCCGATTTGGAAGTTCCATTAGCCCAGTTGATATTTGGCTAATTGAAGTCTCCCATTACCACAACATTACCCTCTTTCCCCCGCTATTTCTATTTAGGATTGTAGGTGGGCCTCCTCCTCCTCCCCTATATTTGGAGGTTTATAACAGACACCCACAATAAGTTTACGGTTAGGTTTCGTTATATCTAGTTCTAGCCACAACGATTCCACATCATCTCCACCAGCTGATGCGATATTGTCACGGATGTGAATAAAGAGGTTATTTTTAGCATATATCCATACCCCCCTTCTTGCCAGCCTGTCCCTCCTGAACAGGTTATACCCTTCTATGTTAGTAGCCCAATCATGTGTGCCGTCTAACCATGTTTCTGCTATTCCTACTATATCATAGTCCTCCTCGAGTAACATAACTTCAAGGTCTTCTATTTTATTTACTAGACTTCTAGCATTGGTGAACATACATTAAATTTTTGTACATTTACTGGTTAAATGTTTGCTCCCCTCCTGCTTCCCACTACTGCTTTTATTTGTCCCTTTTATGGTTGGTCCATTCCTACTTGGGTTACCCTGGGCAATTAGATTTACTTTACTGACTACATTTAGTATGCTCTCTATATTGGCTTGATTTACTACTTTGAATATGTCGACTCTGTTGACTGGAGTGAGCCCACTATCTAATCCTGTGTTTTTTCCTTCTATGATATCTGTCATGATAGGTTGTTTAATATTTATTTTTTTGTTTTTTATTTCACCCTCCCCCATTATCTAGTTTAAAAGCTCCTCCGGTCTTTTAACTATTTTTCCCCCCAGAAATGCTGCACCTTCCCCATTAAGGTGCAGCCCGTCTTGGCTGAAGAGGCGGTAACCGACTGAGAAGTCAGCCCAGTTCTCCAGGAAACCAAAGCCCTTGTTTCGATACCAGTTCTGGAGCCACTTGTTAAGTTCCCTCAACTCGCGCTGTCTCTCCGGAGTGGCTCGTGGCACTGGCAGTATCTCAGAGAACACCACCGTGGAGGTCCTTTCCTTCAGCCTAGCACCTAGGTCTCTGAACTCCATTTTTAGGACACTCCAATCTCCTCCTATTTTGTCATTGGTGCCGATGTGCACCATGACAACTGGATTGTGCCCAACCCATCTAGTAATCTGTCAATTCGTTCCGCAATGTGCCGAACACGCACCCCCGTTAAGCAGCACACGGTTCGGCGCTCACGGTCCCGATGACAGATTACCCTGTTGGTTCGCCTGATGATGGAATCTCCCACCACCAGGATCTGCCTCTCCTGATCCTCCATCCGACTTCCCTCCTCGCTGGAGCAATCACTCCCCCCCCCCGATAGAGGAGGCGTCCTGCACCAGCAGAGTCACCCCTGAACGAATATCCCCAACATCACGCAACCTGGCATATTTGTTGGGGTTAACCAGTTCAGGGCTGACCTCTCTAGCACTCTACCCCATCTTCTAATAGTGACCCAGCTCCCCACCTCAGGATCCCGCTCCCCCGTCTCATCTAGGCCCCCCTCCACCACAGCCTGGTGCGTTAGGTCCAGACTCTTTTCCATGTTGGTTATGCACCTTAGTGTTGCCAGTTTGCTGCTTAGATCCAGAATCTGGGCTTCCAAACAAACAACCCGCTCACATCGAGCGCAAGTGTATTCCCCCTCAAACGCCTGTTCAAGGAACGCATACATTGCACATGACGTGCACCTCGTTGCAACCACTCAAGGAAGACATTTTGCCCTCTATTTATTTTATTCCCTGTTTTTGGTTTAGTGTTTTTATTATTATACTACTGCACTGTGGTTATTTTACTGAAGCCCTTAATTGATTTTAATTAACCCTGCGTTTAATTTTAATTGCGCTACGTCCCTCTGTTTGAATCAGCGTTTACTATAGTTTACTATTGTCCTGTGGATAAGTTAAGTTAGATTAAGTTAGATTACACTGCTTTCCTAGGGTTATTTTACTAAGGACCTGTAGTTAATTTCATTTGTTTTCATTTATATTCACACTGGCTGTGTGATTTAATTATGCTTTATTATGCTATGACCCTTCGGTTTCTTATGCTACTGTCCTGGGGTAAAGTTAAATTAAATTTATATTAGAAGCCCTTGGCCTAAGTTAAGGTATACTTAATCCCTTTGTATTTATTTTTACTATGCCTCTTTGGTTACTATACCTTAGCGCTATGCCCAGAATTCTATATTTTATATTTTTGTTTTAAAATATTTTTATTATTTAATGCCTAGCGTATATACTCAGCTATTCGTTTAGTGTTATTAATGTCCTGCTATATGTACACTTTAAACACGATAACTACACAGTATACTCTAATATTCACTAACAGTTAACAGTAAACCGGTTCCTAATTCCAGTCACGTCTCGGTCTTTTCCACACGATCCTTTTCTTCTTCAGTCACTGCTCCTGCTCCCTCTGTCACGGCTTGCACTCTCTCACATCTGCTTCACACTTCACTCTTCTCTTCTCTCTTCTCAGTAGCCTGGATCATCAGTCGTCCATCCGTCCCTCATCCAATTTTCTCCTCTCTTGCAGCTGGAACACCTGTCCTTCACCTTGTCCGTCCGCACCGCATGCTCCAATCTCCGGTCTCCAGCTCGGCTCCCCGACCTCTGGTCCCGACCTCCGGTCACGAACACCCTTCCGTCCCCTTGTCCGTCCGCATGCTCCAGCCTCCATTCTCACGCTCGGTTCCCCCGACCTCTGGTAAGGTAAGATTTTTTTAAAATTATTTTGCAGTATGTTGTGTGAATGGGAACACATAAGAAATATATAGAGGGATTTTCTCAAATTTGATTGCAAAAGTGGAAATGCACTTTAAAGTACTTTTCCCTTCAGTATTCAAAAGGTGATAAAGTGAGAGCATTGCACAATGCAATAGAGCATGATTTGCTAACATTGCTAGGACTCTCATACTGATTCCTGGTATACTGGTGCATACATAGATTAGAAAACAATTATGGGGAAAAAAAGATGTTTGATGATTTTGGACCCATAGATTTGCAGAAGAGCAGTCATTCACATCATTGTGCTAAGCTGAACGCAGAGCCCGCATTTGTAATGAGCAAATATGAGAGTAAATAACTGTATTAATCAATCAGCGGTAGTAGAAAAACCTAGTTTTCAAGCTTTAATCACTGCAAAAAATGCTTGTCCAGTCTAAATGTCCCATAATGGGCTGGGGTCCCACCTCCCCTCTGGGCAGGCCTCCTTTGCACTTAGTTCATTCCAAGCCTCTTTGTAAAGACCCACTGCTCCTTAGAATGGACCTTTCAATAACTACACAAGTCTACATTAATACATTCCTGACATGTTACAATTTACAGCAACAATTCTCTTTGAAAATGATAGCCAGATTTGATAAAAGTACAGACGAACGATCGTCCAGCACAGTGGCGGAACTACCGCCAGTGCTGGGGCACCGGGGCCTGAGGCTGTGGGGGGCCCAGAGGGGTCCGGTCCTGGGCACCCCCACAGCCTCAGTGGGGTCCGGTCCAGAAATATGGGCAGTGCACGGTCCCAATGTTCGAACACCGGGGCCCCGCACTGCCGACGGGCTTCTCAGTGAGGGGCGTGTCCTGTGACTCCCC
The DNA here is from genome assembly GCF_000935625.1 of Nanorana parkeri. Taxonomy (NCBI): domain Eukaryota; kingdom Metazoa; phylum Chordata; class Amphibia; order Anura; family Dicroglossidae; genus Nanorana; species Nanorana parkeri. The sequence goes on from NW_017307625.1 coordinate 339,529, forward strand.
TCCCGGCCGCGTCCATAGTAACAGGCGGCGGAAGTGGAGGTGAGTCACAGGAGGCGTGTGGCTTCTAGTAGGGACTGGCCGCGAGCTGCCGGGTGACAGAGGAGGTGTGGCCGGGGCCAAGGGAGGCGTGGCCGGGGGCCGAGGCAGACCCGGCCCGGCCGCCGGAGTGTGCATGCGGTTCCAGGAAGCCATTGTACCACCGGATCTAAGCACGGAGGAAGACTGCTGATGGGACCGTGAGAGAGGCGGCCCGGCCGGCGGAGGCTGCGGGTGGCTGGAGGAAGAAGCTTTGGTGGCTGGACGAAGATGCAGGAAGAAGAGGCATATCCTGGAAGCAGACTGGGGAGGTGCAGGTAAGAGGAGCAGCATGTGTGCAGGGAAAGGGACCTTGTACAGCCCATAATAGATCCTGCACAGCCCACTTGAGAGTCTCTGTGCAGGGTCTATGGTGGGCTGTGCAAGGTCTGTGGTGGACTCTGGAGGGGTCTCTGGTGGGGTTTTTAGGGACTCAGGAGTGCAGTGCAAGGTTTACAGTGGGATGTGCGGGGTCTTTGGCAGTATCTGCCTGAGACCCTGCAGAGCCAACCAGAGATCCTATACAGCCCACCTCAGACCCTTGCTTCCCTGCAACGCTAAGGCCTCATTCACACAGCTAAGTGTCGGCCCGTACAGATCCATGCGGCATGCACGGTTGTAACGGGCTGTTCCCGGGAAGGACAGGTGTTGCGTCTGACTGTACGCAGCAGCCTGTTCTTCTCTATGGGAGGATGCGGCCGTATGCACACCCGAACTGCACATCCATGCGGGTGTCCGTGCTTGGACACCTGTCTGTGTACGAGTACGGACACCTTTATGGACTTGCAGGGTGGGTGAGCGTAGGGCAAAGTAGGCCACATCCTCCCATAGAGAAGAACAGGCTGCTGCGTACAATCACACGCAGCACCTGTCCTTCCCGGGAACGGCACGTTACAACCGTGCACGCCGCATGGATCTGTACGGGGCGGCTCTAATCTGTGTGAATGAGGCCTAATAGCGCAACCTGTCAGAAGCTGCATCCAGCAACTTGACAGGTTACGCAAAATGTCTTGAACAGGCAGGGGTTGGACGAATTTAGATGGGGGGGCAGGGGGGTGCCGAATGCCGGTACCCATGTGAGGGATCTGGGGGGCCTCTTACATGGGTATCAACTGTACCAGGGCGGCATCCCGGCGACCAGACCAGCCCTCCTGGGACCCTGCAGAGACCACCATAGAGAGTCTCAGGTGGGCTATGCAGGATCTATGGTGTGCTCTGCAGGGTCTCAGGTAAGTCTAGGACGCTACTGCAACATTAGAGACCACTTGGATGGGGGGGTCAGTGTGATCCGCTCCCGCCCCCACCCCATCTTGGGAGGGGGGCCCAAGATAAAATCTTGCACCAGGGCCCTTTGGTTATTAGGTCCGCCACTGGTCCAGCAAATATTCAATGTGCGATAAATGCTTGATAAATAGACCCCTCAGTAAATCCTCACTATATTTATGCACACCCTTTATGATTGTTGATAGGTTTGAGAACAGGTTTAGTAAATGTAGTGAAACGTTTTAGCTAACCATCAAAAACTCCCCTGCCAAACTTATGCCATGCTCCAAAATATTCCCGGGGAGCCATTACAAAATACATTTATAATGAACCTAAAATGACAGCTGAAAATTTGAATTGCATGAAAAACTTTCACCTGCCAGATACCGTCTCAAATTAATGACGACAAGTCAACATTTAATTTCAGTATAGTAGGAGATCATAATTTGCATTTATGCCATCAAAATGAACTTTGTGACAAAATTTGTTGAAACTATCACTGAAATGATTATTAGAAACGTTCACCTCAATTAATTAGATTGTCAGAAGTTTTGAATCTTTATTAGCATTCTGCCTTAATCTATACATGAGCCATTGTTATAAACTCTACAAAGTTTTCACATTGTCAAAATATTGTTAAGTTCCACAATATCAGAGACGTTACAAAATGAAATAAAATTACCTTACAGATCTACAGAACGCCAGTGAGGACTGAAGGACAATCTCAAGGACACGTTTAACTTAACAAATAACATATGTCTACTTATTTACAAAACCTTGACAAGTGCAATAATAAATATGTAATAATTATGTATTTTCCAGGTTATTACTCAGTTTCTTCAGGAGCTGCCATTTTACCTTTGATCTCAAACACTGTAGGTTAAAGTAAACATGTTCCTACATTTCACATTAAAATATTAACATATTCTGAACAATTGCATTAAAACAAGCACTCACCATCCTCTGTAGCTATTAGACCTCAGGTTCTGATGAAGGGGGCGTGCCCCTGAAACGCGTAGACCTTTTTAAAAAACATACGGGAGCAGAGGACGCTGATTTGGAGATCCCCTCAGACTTCCCCTGCTGGAGATTTTATATTTTATCGTTTCCTTTTACGCTTATGATCATTGGCTTTCGTGTAAGTACATTTTCACTTGCGTGTGGTACTCATCAATTAAAAGTTTTACACTATGGAGGCGCTCTGTGTTGCTTTTGTTTCCCAGATCGATGGTCGTTGTTGACCGGTGGGAGCTGCCTCTATGGTGTACCAATGAACTTTACAGCCGGATTTCTCTGCAAACCGGGGGCGCCGGTATTGCTTTTTTCATTATGGAAAAATGCTAATAGTCAAAGTTTACAACAGAGGCACTGAAATCCTAGCTCCAGTCTTCTTTACTTTTTATTGCAGCAGCATCTTGGTAGCCTGCCAGCCCTCTAATGTAAACACACAGTGGGTGCTTGTAAGCTGTTAGAAACGGCCCGAAACCCCACTTTAGAGTCTCTGTTGTGATATTTAAGAATAAAACACATAACAGTACATGCAGCTAGACAGGCCAGTAAATGCAAATGCTGAAGGGCAGCAGAAAAGTATGAAATGGGCCTTAATGTAAATTGTGTGGGCAGAGATTAACTTTAAGATAGGGCTACACAGGTAATTTTCCATAGCTTAATCTTGGTAGTAAAATCTCTTGAGCTGCTACATAAAACAGTAACACGATTGAGCAAATGATCTCACATGATTGCACAATGCAACAATATACAATAATTGCTTTGATCTCTCTAGGAATTGATCTCCTCTTTTCTTCTACATAGGCTTCAATAGGAGTAGGAGAATAATTGATCAATAACCGGTCATTTTGAAGATTCTTGGGTGAATTTGCTCATTCAAGTAAACTCCATTTTTTTAATTTTTTTTAGTCTCTGAGATTAACAATCCCTCACATGACTCTAGCCTTAGGTGATCAATCACTCAGTCATGCTGCCGAATATCTCTTACATGGCAGTTCACATTAAAATCAATGTGATTCAAACAAAGAGATCAATCTCATCAGATTTTACTAGTGCGACTGGACTACTGAACTACTTAAGATCACCCATGAATGTAAACAGTTAATTTGAAATCTTTATACTGTTTGTATACATATCATACCAAAGTTGTTGTTTTTTTATGGTGTCGCTCCATCAGGTTAGCTGTGCCAGGAAGTAATGCAGAGATCTTGTGATTGCTAAATCCCTTTTCCCATGTCTTTGAGTAGTAAGCAGGGTGGCCATTCGACCTTTGCTTACTATAGGCACTAGAGGAAGCTCGCATAGGAAAAGTGTGTCCTCAGTAATGGTCTCCGGGCATCATCTTGAGAGGGCCTGCGTCTAGTTTTGACACAAAAATTTCCAGAGTTTTTGCGACCTTTATGGGAGGCAGATGTGCTATAAACAGCAGCACCTGCATCTCTAAGGGGGAAGTGTAGATAGGGACAGGAATAGGGCTGCAACAACTAATTGATTAATCGATAATAATTGATTATGAGAATGGTTGGCAACTATTCTCATTATTGATTAGTTGGTTGGGGGGAAAGAGAGAGAGAGAGTTTTTTTTAATGCAACCAATCGATTAATAAAAAAAAATCGGTTAACTAATCGATTATGAAAATATTCATTAGCTGCAGCCCTAGACAGGAACCCATCTGGTAGGGACAGGAGAGGTCTGTAGATAGGAACACAAACCTTTTTGGTAGGGAAAGGCAGGCTCCGGAACAGATTTATCCCAACAATTGGGAAGATTTCAGAGAAGCCTAGCTATCCTTTAGGAAATTTTGTCTGAAAAGTGAAAGCCAGAAGAGCTGTCCAGTTTCAGTAGAGGTTCCCCTGGCAAGGAAACCATTCCCCTTCAGAGCTTAAGGAAGACATCACTTATAGGTCTATTCACTAAGCTGCCGTAGGCAGCCGGGTGAATGACCGACCTGAAGTGAAGTGAGCCGAACACTGTTCGGCTATTCACTTCAGGCTGGTACGGCTGATTTCAGCGGTACATCGGCTTGCTTCACATGGCTTCGGGTCAGCCAAACATGCTCAGCATGTTCGCCCGACCCGAAGTGCAGAAGGAGTTCCACTCAGCCGATCCAACATCTCCAACACCTCCGGCAGGCTACTCACTGCTGTTCGGTCTATTCTCATAGATGCCGAACAGCAGTGAGTGAATAGCCGAATGCCGCTCAGCGGCATTCGGCTCGGCTGTTCTGCTTGGCCCCTCAGAGGGACTGAGCAGAACAGAAAAAGAGTTAAGAAAGTTAAAAAAAGGTAAATAGAAAACGATTGTGCGGAGCTAGCAGTGACAGCTAGCTCCGCCCAATAGTTTCCTATTGTCCGGCGGCTCTGCTGCCTTCAAACAAAAAGAAAAAAAAAACTCTCCCGGGCGCTCTGGGAGCCTCCCGTTCTTGGCCGCCCAGGAAAGAAACACTGCTGTGTCTTTCTTTTTCTTTATTCTGACACTAGCAATGAAATGCATTGCTACATTGATACATTACTATTGGCTATTTCAATTTGCAATAGCCAATAGTAAACTAGCATTGTACCCACCCTCTGCTGATGGACCTGATGGAGAACTGCAGCAGAGGGCGGGTACAATGCTAGTTTACTATTGGCTATT